>NC_052633.1:36212562-36385062 GCF_016161935.1 Mauremys reevesii | reverse complement strand
GCTTGCTTTAATGCAATGAGTGTGGCTGCCCACATATCCTCCCCTGCAGTTTTGTATCTTTTCTGTTTATTTCTTCTCCCTGTGTTTATATGGCTTCCCATTTAATAAAAGTTTCCCCACATTGCAGCAATTGGAAAGACAGGCAGTATCTCCAAATTATTTTGCAGTTTGGTTCTGCTCTCAAATGCATGTTACCCATCTTAGGGCAGGGTGAGAGCAGTGGGGCAGGTTTTGGTTGTTCTGTTGTTTAAAGATTAGCACTGGAAGGCTACCCACAGGAGTGAGTCTGAAGGAGATATTTGGAAGCATTTCTTGGACTTTCCAGTGATGAGAGCTTTATTTTCATATTTGCCCAACACAGTAACAATCACAACAAGCATCATGCAATTTCTATGGCATGTCTCTGGAGAAGAATTTGTGGATGCATGAGAATTTCTTTCTGCAATAACTGTACTGTCACCAAAACTTCCTGTGAATTCTTCATTAAGATTCTCTCAAATAACTGTGGCATCCACACAAACAAGGTCTCTTACTCAAGAGAAGCTTGTTGATTAATTTAAAGTCAGTGGCACCAACCAACAAACCTTTCCCAACCAGATTCTATCTCCACATTCAGCTTCTATATTCAGTTAAAATCAAGAGGTCTTTGGTTACCTTTCACTGCTGACTGGCTAACTGGATTTGGCAAAAAGACTTCCCAACTCCCCATTCGTAGGTGTCTCTAACTTTTTGTACAACCTCTGGGAAGTGCCTGACTCTTCTACTGAATCTGACAGCTTGATTTCAGTCTATGGTGAAGAACATGGTGGGTCACAGTTTTATATAAAGGTTCTATTTATAAAAAGTTTCTAAATAGTTGGTAAATGACAATGGATTATAGTCATCTGTAACACCTTCTACTGATGTGCTTATTACCATCTGTGTTACAGCTGAGTTGTTGGTGGCCAGACTTCTTAGTTTGAGCCAGAGTCTGCAGTCATGAGACAGGAGTCAAGAGTTGGCTCGGTCAGGCTACTGTGAGATTAAAAGCAGGAGACATATAGGCAATAGGAACTATGAGTTATGAACTAGGGTCACTGGCAGGAAACAAATTGGAGGTCAGGAACCACAACTCAGATGCCAGGAGTCAGGTCAACTCAGACTGCCAGGAGATCAAGCCGGGAAGCAAAAGTGGGTAACAGGAAGTAGGTAGCACAACACATGCAGTCCGGAGCCCAGTTGTTTTGACAGCTCCCTGGGCCTGCTGCTGGCTTACGTAGGGCCAGTGGGCCAATCAGCAGCTCTGGGACTCCAGCAATCAGACCTCAAAGGCAGAGCCTCACAGTGAGGCTGGGCTTTGTGGGTCTCAGGTAAACTATTACCAGCAGGCTGCCAGGTGGATGGTTGGAGTGAGGCCTGAGTTTGAGTCCCATAGATTATGACATCACCCTCTGCCCCAGGAGCGCCTCTGGGCAAAGTGGACCCAGGTTTCTCAGGATAGCTCTTACAGGAAGCCCAAGCTATGTCAAGAATATGAACATTTTCAGCTGCTCCCAAGTATGTTCCTCTGATTGGGAAGATTACAGCCCAATCAGGTACCTTAATTTGTTCCACTTAATCTTAGAATCTTTTGACCTTGTACTTGCACCATTGCGGGAGGGGATTGGGTTCTATGGGGAAATGTGTTCTTGGTGTACAGCTAAAGAAGAAGTGTAACATGGAATACAGGGTGGATTCTAAAATGATCAGAGGAGCTGGATCTTGAAGGTGACTGGGTTGATTTGTCACCAAATCCAGTATGAGTCAAGGAACAGATAGTCTAGTTTCTGAAAGGGCCTATATATGCAGAGGCGTTCTGTTGAAAGCCATACCTTTTGTCTTGTAGAGTAAATGTGCTCCTGTTGTCTACCTTTGTCTGCATGCCTTTTGTAGCCCTCCTTCACGTTTTCAAGGCGTCAAATTCCTCTTGGATATGATGCTTGTGTTGTATTAGGTCTGAGGCAGATGGGTTGTGGAAGGATGTGGGTGAAATCAGGGGTGTTACCCATAGTTGATAAAGGCAGGGCTGTAGATGCCTAGTCCTCATTATTGTATGAGAACTCTGCATAGGTAACAGTGAAGACTAGCCATACTGGTGATGGTTGATGGAGCATCTTAAGTATTGTTCAAGAACCTGTTTGATTCTTTCTGCTTGGCCATTTGATTGAGGATGGTATGCAGAAGGCAGATATGTGTTGACTCCTAATAAATGCCTCATGCCAGAAGCATGCAGTAAACTGAGGTGACATAAGCTGGGAGGCCCGAAGGAAAACTATGTTGTTTATTGAGAGCTGGGCAACTTCCTCCAGGGAGGGTAAACCCATGCAGGGAATGAAGTGAACCATCTTAGAAAAGTGATCTGCCACTGTTAGGATGGTTGTGAAACCGCTGAAGTCTGACAGTTCCATTATAAAGTCCAAGGTAATAGCCTCCCAGGGCCAAGATGGGGCATCCAGAGGCTGGAGGAGACCACAGGTTCTCTGGCCAGAGCACACACTTTGCAGGAAGCTACAAAGGTCTCTATCGTGAAGTGCATTCAGGACCACCAGAAGAAAACATTGGATTTTATATCACCAGAAGTGTCCCGCCAGGGTGGAGTCTGGTAGTTCTTCAACTGTGCCACCTCTTACAGGTTCTGGGGAAGCACAGATACAGTCCCTTATGAATATGATCCTCCTGAGTGTTGTGCAGTTCTCTCATTTGAAAATGGTTCTCTCATCAGGTGGCCACTCTGGGACTCTGCCAATCAGATCTTGGGGCAGAGCCTCACAGCATGACTGGGCTTTGTGGGTCTCATGTAAGCTATTGCCAGCAGGCTGCCAGGGGGAGGGTTGAAGCGTGGCTGCTCTCATGAACCTTGTGGGCCTAGGTTTGAGAACTGTTGGTCATGACAATCTGCAACGCAAACTCATGTCTGTAACATGCTTATAAAAAAAAAAATCTATGAAACACCTATTAACCTTTTAGAAACCATTTATAAACAGACCTTTAACTTAGTTATACTTTATTTTAATGTCTTTGGAAGAGGTCCATGTGATGTGCTCTTCAAAGTCTGTGTTCAAGTCATAGGCCACAAGAGAGGCTGCACCACAGCCAGGTAGCTCTAGCAGAAGAGGAGCTATAGGTCTCTGACACCACCATCACAGTCCCTCTTTCCATGGATAAATACAGCCAGAAATAAGGAGAAGTGAGGTCCTGACCCCAATCTCTGTGCTTGTCCATCCCTGCTTTTTGTTCTCTGCATTATCTCCTCCCCTCCACCCACCGCATGCGTGTGCCCCCCCACACAGATTTTTTCAAAGACCCAACAAAATGAAATCTTCTGTGGGAGCCCCTCCTCCCTAGAATTCCCAGTGACTAATAATTAAACAATGGCCTATGCCCTTCCTAGAATGCTGGGATATAAATGTAAACGACAAATATAAATAAACAAATCTTACATGTCTCTTAGCACATTGCCTTCCAAAGTTCCCATAGCCATTTAAACGATATACATACATCACCAGGGAAAAGCACCTCCCTGTGGGATAGAGGGATCCAATCACCCAGTTAACAGCACCCTTCACAAACTGTTTGGGGGAGGCAAAAGTTTGGCCAAGCCCCTAACTTGACCAATAAAGCACAGCTTATTATAGCCAGAAATTATATGAACAAATTGCCACATGCCAGAAATAATTTTCTGCTCTCATTACAGAAACCAATTTTCAAAGAAAACAAATCTATTGCATGTAAAAAAGTGATAAACAAAGAACACAGTTCATATTAGACAAATGCCTTTTCAACCATGATTCCCAGGGATACAAAAATTGGAAGCAAATGATAAAATAAAGTCAGATTTGGTGGAATTATGAGGAAATCCATTCATGTCTATATTAACCTCTTGGCACTGGTAGTCCCTTTCATACACAGTCTTCAGAAATCCTGGCATTAAGAGATTAAATATTGCAAATGAACTAATCAATGGTACACCCATGTTGCATTAAACCACTTGAATCTTTTGGACAAAAGAAACAAAGGATAAAGCATACATGGATTAGTCACGCCTGAGTGTGCCAGGAATTAACATTACAACTTTCATTCCTGTTTACATTTTCTGTATAAAAAGAAATGTAAACAAACATCCACTCTCTGACTATTCAAAGAATAAAGTGTTGCATCTTCAGTTGTGATCTGTATTGTTAAATGTGACAGTGAATGTGTACAACCATTTTGTAAAGAACAACACTTTATTTTCCAGAATTCTCACCCTTGACCTTGACAAAGACTCAATTATTGCTGTTACTAGTCTTATAAACCCTACAGGGACATTCATTATTTCTGGGTTAGATATGACAAAATGCAACACCAAGCAAAATTCCACCTTATAAACTCAATTTTATTAAAAAAATATGTATCAGTACAATTAATGACTAAAAATGGACATAACTGCCTCTACTGTTTATTCTTTTATGCACTCACTAAAAAAAGAGCATCACTTTTAATGTTTGTTCTCTGAAGATATATCCCTGGATTTGGTCTCTTTCTGGAAGTTAAATCCCAGGAGTGCAGATCCTATGCAAATAGTATCTTTGGAGAAAGTCAGCTTTCACAAACACTGAAAGCAATAGCATTCTCGTCCCCTGTGCCTGTGAGGGTTGGGGTGTATACTTCCTCGGGTTGGGGTGTTCACCCCCCAAAATTAGCAGAACTGTCAAGATCTGCACACATCTCAGGGGATCTAAGAAGGCACAGAATCATCTCACAGGCCCCTTGGTAGCAGGGCTTCTGTAGAGTCATGAGATAAAATGGTTTCTCTCTCTAGCTACTGCCTGTGGGATCCCTCTTCCAGGTGGGTTCTATGTCACAGAGGAAGAAATTAAAGCTAATAGGGTTAGTATTAGCATACTCTACAGTATGTTGGGAGGGCTACATTGCCACAAAATCTTCCTCAAGCCATGCTTCCTCCTAAAATATGGAGGCAATACCCCATGGAGTTGTTTCAAAAGGATCTGAAGAGGATGCCACTGAGGCAATAGTCTCACTTTCTGTGCTCCTCCCCCCTGCTTTAATAGGTCACCTGTGGAAACCTGATATGACCCTTCCACTCACTTTTCAACCTTAAGGTCTCAATCTTGATCCTCTTGGAGTTGACAGGACATCTGCTATTGACTCCGAGAGGAATATCAGAGCCTAAATTTGGGTGCTCAATTCGGAGTAATTAAATAGGCATTAGATCCCTTGAAAGTGCAGCTGGGGGCCTAAGTGCCAATTTGAGTATGCAGATGTAGGATTTGAACTAACTAGGATGTCCACGTTTGAAACCTGGGCTTTTCATTCTGAGCTAATTTAAAGAAGCTACCTTAAAACACAGCAGCAAAGAGGATGGAAAACCAGTGTTACCATCTTTTGTGGGGAGGTAAAGTAAAAGCAAGATTTATTCTTGTGCCTTTCTTTTGCATATTTTCTCAGAAGTTATTAAACTTAAGTTTTGCAAAGCAATTTTCCAAGTTGCACTGTAAAACAAATCTGATTTGAAAAATCTTACTTCAGCAGGGTTGGTTTGCAGATGTTATTTGCACCATTTATTTATCAAAAATAACTAGAAAATGTTTTTAAAACATCATTCCAAACTGTACAAATAGAAATGTGACATGCTTGGCATGGCTGTCTGTTTTACTTATACTGTTTTACTGTTTCATATTCTGAGCAAACAGAGAGGCTATTTTCCCCAAGGGTTCAGGAGGGCATACTATTTCATTTCTTCAGAAAATTGTTTCTCAGGATTTCAATCTTTTTAGCTAGATATGACAAAACATAATAGCAAGAACACATGCTTTTTATCAGCTCTATTTTCAAAGCATAAATAATAGATCAGTATACATTTAAGTCAGGTGACCAAGACTTATCTAGGAAATCAGATAAACAATTCAGAATGCTTAAATGATATTGTCCATTTTCACACTACACCTTGTAAAATGCCTTCAAAAAACCAATTTATAAGGATTGAGCAGTTCTGGAGATTGCCACCGGAATGGGGTATGAACTATCAATTTTTTTAAGTCTTAGGGTTAATGAGGCAAAAGAATAAAAACTAAATTGGCCTCACACTTTGGTTTAAATATTTTTGTATCTGTCACATTAGTAAAACTAAGGCTCCTTTTGGTACCGTTCACATTGACTTACAGTATTTTGGCTCTCGGCATCATTACACTTCTGTTTATAATGGATCTTTTGAAAACTTTAAAATCTCAAATGTTTTAAGAAGAGAACAAATCAGGCATCAACGGGTAGATGAGCATAATGCCTTTCTATGATACACTAGGAATATCTCAGCTAGTTGCACACAGCTTTAGCTGAGCAATTCCCATTAGCATTAATATAATATACCCCTAGTTCCTACTCTCCTATCACTTACGCAGCAATCTGAGCATCAGCTCAATTTCATGGGGATTTCACTATTATAAACCTTTGTAATACTGCATTGAGACTTCATAAAACTTCCATAGATTTTGAAAGGTAACTGAACAAAAAACTATAGTAAAATATCATCAGGTTTGAGACAAGCCTTCAAAAGACAATGCCTTCTGCACCCAGGCTAGCACAACCTCTCTCTTAGCAATATATAGATATAGACACACACACTCTAGAGATACTGCAGTATATAGGACCTGTAGCAAAAGACCTCGTAGTGCTGCACAGTCTTACATAACCAAAGGAGTCCTTCACAAATAATACTGCAGTAGAAATGCTGAAGCAAATATCTATATGAATCCCTACATTTAATACAGAAGAGCATATTAAAGAAAAATACTTGTCCAGTATTATGCAACACTTTTGTAAGACTTCCATTCTTGCAAGGCCTCCTCTGCTCTTTAAAGTGGTTCATATTTTATGTAGTTATCTATAGGACAGAAGAATTAAAGCTGGACAGAGTCTATAAAAAAAATCACTCATTCACGGTATGCAAACAACTAAAATGAAATATTGAGTTTGGCAAGTTCTCCAGCATCAATTGCCTTTTGCAATGCAACCTTCTCCAAACAGTGAAATGCAGTTGTCTATGCTAAGGATATGGTTGCCAACTGTCTAATCACACAAACCCAAACCCCCTTGCCCTGCCCTTCCCCCAAGGCCATACCTCTGCCCCACCCCTTTTCCAAGGCCCCAACCCCACTCACTCCAGCCCCCCTCCCTACATTGCTCACCCTCCCCCACCCTCACTCACTTTCACCGAGCTGGGATTGGGGCGTGGGCTCTGGGAAGGGGCCAAGAGGTTCGGCGTATGGGAGGTGGCTCTGGGCTGAGCCAGAGGCAAGGGGTTGGGGTGCAGGCTCTGGGAAGGGAGTTGGGGTGCAGGAGGGGGCTGGGGCAGGGGGTTCTGGTGCAGGCTCCGGCTGGGCAGTGCTTACCTCAGGTGGCTCCTGGAAGCAGCAGCATGTCCATCAGTGGCTCCTAGACTCATGGGTGACTGCACACTGCCCCTGCCTGCAAGCATCATCACTGCAGCTCCTGGGAGCAGCACAGAGCCAGGGCAGTTAGGGAGCCTGTCTTAGCCCTGCTGCGCTGCCAGACTTTCAGTGTCCTAATATCTCCTGGTTTGACTTCAGTAGCATTCGGTAGATTGAGCCCAATTCTGGGAGACTCCCGGCCAAACTGGGAGGGTTGGCAACCCTAGCTAAGGATCAAGGACCTGCATTATTTTTCCCCCTTTTAAAATGAATGCAATCTTGAAATTGACCCTCTCCAAAATAAAATGAATAATAATCCTTCATAACTCATTATCATAACACATGTAACGTATTCTCTTCGTTAACACACACACACACCCACCCACCCACTAGCATGGTCCGAGACCTTAGGGTTTGGGCCTTTGAGATGCTGGGCACCTTCCACTATTGTTTCCAGCCATTTTTACTTCTGGTTCTCATATATCAGCAGGATGCTTCAGTGTCTGGACTGTAAATACTGTGTGGTCAAATTATTCCTTTGCTTTGTGTTTAAACAAAATCTAAATTGGGGCCTAGATTGTCATACTGGAACCCTATTAAGAATCCTGGCTGCTAAAACAGACCCCAATCCTACACACTGCTACATATAGGGACACCCCTGCACCCAGACTTTATAGGATTGGGGCCTCAGGGCTAATTTATGCAAATGTAATGACATGCTCTGTCATCTCTTGCTCTCCTTTCTTCCCAAGGAACAAACAATATTGCAGGAAAAACCTATTTTCATTAGCATACAAACCGCCCTCTGCCAGGAAGATGATGTGCTGTTAGGGGTCTGAAGAAACAGACAGTGAGAATGTGCTGTTGCTTCAGGAATAAAGAGCAAACATGGACAGCAGCTGTGAATACTTACCAGCTGGAGCACAGAAAGAAACTACCACCACTTATGCAATGGCTACTTTAGTGCTTGGCTCAGCCAAATTTAAAGGGCCACTACTCAAAGTAACACTGGGAAAAGTCCCTATAAAAGGGAAACTCTAGCATGGGGAGACCATGGTTATTGTAAAAAGAACAGGAGTACTTGTGGCACCTTAGAGACTAACAAATTTATTTCAGCATGAGCTTTCGTGGGCTACAGCCCACTTCTTCGGATGCATAGAATGGAACACACAGACAGGAGATATTTATACATACAGGGAACATGAAAAGGTGGAAGTATGCATACCAACTGGAAGAGTCCAATCAATTGAGATTATTGTGTGTGACATACCCAGGGTAAAATCTAGAGCAGTGAATAGCTGTGACTGTCACCCCTTCCTTTTAACCTGCGGTGCCCTTTACACTGCTTACTGTTGTTGCCTCCATTTCAGGACTGCTCACAAGCAGTCTCCAGCATGTAAGTTACTCCCAGCAATGTCTGCCTAAGACTGCAACCTTCCAGCCTGAAGGTGACCCCAACACCTTCCAGGCCCAGATTTCCCCCAGAAACATATATCTTGTACTGCCCAGCCCTCCCCTGGAAAGTACAGTCTCATATAAAGTCCACTGTTTCATTAATAGAAATTATATGCACAAATCCTGTTATTCCCAAATGGAGTTTCCCAAACCCTTCAATCCAAACACACTGGTTTAAATAAAACAATAAAACAAGTTGATTAACTACAAAGAAAATCTTAAGTGAACACAAGTAATGAGACAGAAAAGTCAGAAATGGTTACAAGAAAAATAAAAATTAGACAACTAGTGTCTAACTTAAACTATGATAAATTCAAAGTGAAGTTTTTCTCATCACATGCTCTCAGCAGTTTTACTGGCCAGGACCCCTTCTTCTGTGTAACGACTGCTTCCTTTGTTCCTTCTGCTGTAGTGCCTCGATGGACAGAGTGAGAAAGGAGGAGAGGTTCTTTGGGGGTGTTTCCCCTTTCTTTTTATAGTCCTCTTCCTCCTTTGATAAGCATCTCCAGCTGGGCTCAGGGCAACAAGCAGTCTGTGTGGATGGGAACCCCAAGCTGTTTCTTTGCTAAAATGTAGACTTTTCACCCACACCCCCTTTCCTGCCAAAGAATGGCTATTTAGCAGATAACAACCCATTGACTGTTTAAACTGGCTGAGGTGTCAGCTTGCCATTGTCTCTGAGGAACTGGTTTGGCCTGGGACATGTTTTAGTAATGTCAGAGTGAAATCTTATAACTCTACATACAATGTTGCTATACTTATTTTACCAGGACAATAATGACCGCATATTATGAGTTTTCAAATAATACCTCACAGGGCATGCTTTGTACAAAGATTATTACAATTGTGTGAAAGGAGTGAATACAGGGGTACAAATTATTACTATTATTTAATATCTCCTGGAGGACAGTTTTATAAAGTTTCACACTTAATACCCAGATACGTCCACTCTTAGGCAGTTGCCGAAAATAGCTGCCTTCAGAGACTCATTGTTTTACATAAACGCAGATGTGGATTTATTTTGCTCAGTGTCCCAACGGTTGCATCCCTCCTTTTGTGTTCTGTCCTATCCGGAGTCCTTCAGCTTATCATCAGTGTGCTTTGTCTTTAGTTTCATTGCCCCCCTCCCTTTGGGTGGTGCCCTGCGCCCACTGGCTTATGGGTAGGGCCTACTAAATTCAAGGTCCATTTTTGTCAATTTCATGCTCATAGGATTTTAAAAATAATACATTTCATAGTTTCAGATATTTAAATCTGAAATTTCATGGTATTGTAATCATAGGGGTCCCAACCAAAAAACAGGGTCATGGGAGGGAGGGGTTGCAAGGCTAGTGTAGGGGGTCAGTCTTGCCACCCTTACTTCTGTGCTGCTGCCTTCAGAGCTGGGCAGCCCTAGGGTAGCTTCTGGCGAGGTGTCCAGCTCTGAAGGCACCGCCGCCACCATCACCACCAGCGCAAAAGGGTTGCAATACCGTACCATGCCACTCTCACTTCTGTGCTGCTGCTGGTAGCAGCGCTGCCTTCAGAGCTGGACTTCCAGCCAACAGCCACAGACCTTCCTGCAGGTTTCCAGAGATGGGTCTGACCCAGCCTCAGGAGCGGCCTGTGCAGAGGAAGAGGAAGTCCAGGATTAGCAGCTGGAGCCCAGGGCACACTAGGAGCCCTCGGCTGGGGCACTATCACCCTGCTCCTCCCCAATGCTTGGTAGTTAAAGGGGCCTTGAGCTGCTTTTGTGTGTGACCACAGCACCCCCCCTGACCACGAGGCCCTGGGCAGTTGCCTACTCACCCACTTGTAAGGCCAGCCCCACCCCTGCTGAAAATTAAGGACCCCCTCTCCCAAAATCATATCACCCTCACTTCTGCGCTGCTGCCTTCAGAGCTGGGCTCCCGGCCAGCAGCCGCCGCTCTCTGGCCTCCCAACTCTGTGAAATCTGGTCTCCCCTACAACAGCCAGATTTCATGGGAGACATCAGATTTCACATTCCATTGTGCATTTTTCATAGCCATGAATGTGAGAGTCCTACTTATGGATGATTCATCTGTGCACAGCTGCAGGATCCAGGTCTTAGAGTTGATACTGTAAACACTTACATATGAGCTGTGTATTATGCACAGCAAGTAGTACAGCTGAGGTAATAATAAAGAAGTGTCTTATATAAGGTGTGCCTAGGCTACTTACTATGCATTGAATGTAAATGTTTTATTTTCTTCCTGCAGATGTTAAGCACCCACGGGTGGCTCCAGGCACCAGCACGCCAAGCGCATGCTTGGGGCGGCAAGCCACGGGGGGCGCTCTGCCGGTCGCCACAAGGGCGGCAGGCAGGATGTCTTTGGTGGCATGCCTGCGGAGGGTCCGCTGGTCCCGCGGCTTCGGGGGACCTCCCGCAGGTGTGCCACCGAATCCGCGGGACCGGGGACCTCCCGCAGGCAAGCCGCCAAAGGCATCCTGCCTGCCGTGCTTGGGGCAGCAAAATACCTAGAGCTGCCCCTGTAAGCACCAAAGTTATTTGTACCACTGTGGAAAGGGGACAAGTTTGGATGGGTTTGGGGTTAAGGTTCTGGACTAGAATTCAGGGGGTCTGGATTCAGTTCACAGTTGTGTCAAACTCCAAACCCCTATTGAGGTTGATGAAAATTTTGCAATTGAGTTGAATACAACAAGGATTTCACTCAGTGTGTGACCTTGGGCAACTCACTTCTCTCTCTGTGCCTTAGTTCCCAATCTTCTACTTGTACAATGTATCGCTTTCTACCAGCCTTTGTTGTGTTGATTTAGAATATAAGATTTTCAGGGCAGAGACTGTCTTAATATGGGTTTGCATAGTGACTAGCATGATGGGGCTCTCATTTTGGTTGGGAAATCTAGCTGCTTCTGTCTAATAAAGTATTTGAAGGCCTTCACTGAAAAGAATGTTCAACACAATTCAGTTGTGCCTGTAACACTGAATGCCCAACTGGTGATGGAACAGGCGGCTCAGGAGACTGATAATGGGATTTACTTCTAGATCATCACTTTGAATTTTGTCCATGACAGTAGTGATAGAAAGGCACTGACAGTTATTCAGTTGCTTGTTTAAAACGACCTGGTGATCTCAGCCTAATTCTTAGTGGACAGGTGTCCACAGTATAGAAGCCACCCCTGGCACTCATTTCAGACGTGTCTGGAAACTGTTAACTCCTTGGGGCAGGACTAGCTTGTTATGTGTTTGTACAGTGCCTAACACAGAAGCACTAGGACCAAGAGGCGCTATCACAATACAAAAATAGGTTAGGGAAGGAATGGACACAGACATTACAACTAGCTTCCTGCTGGTTTGGGTAGGTTAAAGATGAGACACGTTGCTGTGGCAGCTCACTGTGACCCCGTCTGTGTTTCTCTTCAGTCAATCACTGAGTCCTAAACATCATTTAAAAAATGAAATTCCCCTAAAAATAAATAGGAATTGGTCTTTGCAAACGTAAGGCCTTATCCTACAAACACTTGTGTGTATGAGTAGCTTGACTCGCGTGAGTCATCCCATTCAAGGCATACTCAGGCAGCTAAAGTTGTAAGTGTACGTGCTTGCAGGATTGGCCCCTTAGCTGGGAACCAGAGTATGGATAACGCTATAGAGCTTTTCACTGTATTGGGACAATGGCATTAAATAGCCTAGAAAATAACCTCTCTCAGGAAACAGTATTGCAACAAAATGCCAACTGCACAGGAGCAAGAGCTCACATCTTTCTGCTACTGAACTATGTTAATTTAAAAGCCAGGATTCTCTTGAAAAAAAAAATTCACCCTCACATTTTGTAAATCAGAAAGTTTCCCCAAGATTGTATCCATTTCTGCATTTGCAAAATATATTTAACTTAGAAGGATCCTCTTTTTTTCCCTGACATAATTGCTTACAAGAGGAAAGCTAAAACACAATCTCAAGTGTAGTAAAGGTAATTGCTGCACTTACTGCTCATGTCATGTTGATGTATTACTATGTATCAAAGGTCACAGTTCTGTACTCATACATTATCAAATTTGAAAGAGCAATATTCGGTTCTGACCAACCTTTAAACTGCTCACAATGTGTGTGAAAATGGATGGAAGGCTGCCTTGGGTTTAGAAAAAAAATAAACCCATGTTTCGGAAGCTGAGAGGTCAATAAGCCAGACTGACAGGGTTAGATGGCAGTACTATGAATCTAATACTCTCTTAGATTATCAATGAGGTGCAGTGCAATGATCACAAGCTAAAACGGCTACGCTAATGAAAATGAAACAGTCTACAAAAATTAGGTGTTACAGGCCTGTGACACAGGGCAGAACCTTGTGGACAATAATGCAGAAATAAGGACATAAATCACCATTTAGAGACAATAAAACTGATAATACCTACCCTGAAATGTTTACATGTCTATTGAAAGGAATATCCCAGGACAAAAGCCTGCAGCTTCACAGTGCTGTACTTTCTTGGGAAGTTGCACTAAATAATCAAGGCAGGTGAGGTTCTTGAATGCCCCTTCCCCATCGCACACACAAAATTGAGTAGTTTTCCCCCCATCCTTTACCTTAGAGGGTAGGGGGCTGTTCATGCCATGATCCAACAATTTTCACAATTGTTTGCTGTACAGATAAATTGGTCTTATTAGAATCTACTCAACCCTGAACAATTTCTGTATTCTACCTACACCTCCAATGCAATGGCAGTGGTGGGGGATGGGGAAGTCAAGGGGAAATCCCCATAACTGTGTCAATAGCACATTTAGTCATTTTAAGAAGACATGAGATCTAATTGTATTTGATCACACACAATTAGAGGAGAATGGATTATTAATAAAGAACCACATCACCCTAGAAAGAGACCACAGATAATGTGAAACCACTGAAAGGAGAACTAAATATATGTGCCTATGAAAAATTTGGGCAAATCCCTTATTTTGTAGCACAGATAACTATTAAGCATGTACAGTGCATCAGCTTTGTTTCAACTATAACCATAATTCAGATCAGATAATAAAACTTTCAACGGCCTTTCCAGAATCATTGTTCCTACAGTAAGATGACAGAAAAGGGAGAACACACATTTACACAGTGGACTAAATAATTCTACCAAGCTAAGTATAGGGGTATGTCTACACAGCAAAAAAAAAAAAAAAACCCTGTGGCTGGCCCAGGCCAGATGACTCGGGCTCATGGGGCCCAGACATAGGGGCTGTTTCATCGTTATGTAGACTTCTGAGCTCAGGGGTCCCAGAGCTTGGGCTCCAGCCCGACCCTAGAAGTCTACATAGCAATGGAACAGCCCCACAGCCCGAGCCCGACCAGCCCATGACTGCTGGCATGAGCATGTAGGCTGACGAGATAGCAAGTGTCAAAAATCGGGACAGGAGGTGGGGGATAATAGGTGCCTATGTGAGAAAAAGACCCAAAAATCGGGACTGTCCCTATAAAATCAGGACATCTGGTCACCCTATGAGCATGGGCCAGCCAAGGTTTTTTGTTTTGCTATGTAGATATAACCTAAGGGGGGGGGTCTGCTCTGGGCTACCTGGGACTCATTCAGAGCTTTGTTGGGGCCTGATGGAGGACAGGTGTTCCCTATAGAAAGCCAGAGAGGAACAGGAAATATGGAGAGCCAACTAGCTAGGCTGAACTGGCTGGTCTGGGGAGATGAAAGTGATAAATTATACTGAAAGCAGGTTAGAAAATGTGGGCAGAGAAAGTATTGAGGACAACTCGATGCAAACAAGGAAAAAGAAAAGGGTAGATTCTTTAGAACCAGCAGAAGGAACAGCAAGTGGGAAGGAAGGAATGGGACATGCAGAAAGTTATATCATAGTAAAATCCCTAGCTAAGGACATAAAGCTAGGGGATGTCCGCTCCCTGAGGATTGCAGAGTGGGTAAAAAGTGTTGGAGATATAATAAAAGCTAGGAAACTACCTGGTGGAGACTTGTTAGCAGAGTTCAAAAACAAAGAACAAGCCGGGAAGCTCCTTAAAAGAAAGGTGCTAGGAAAGCTGAAAATAAGCTGTCAGCTATCTATGTTCCCAATTGAAACGAGAGGAGTAGTATATGGTATGCCACTTGAAATGTCAGAAGAGGAAATAATGCCAGGAGTTGGTGAAGATGAGGGGATATATGCTAAGAGGCTAATAAGCAGAAGTGGAGGTGATAGCAAGCCCCCCACAGTTATGCTGGTCACATTTAAGATCAGGACAGATCTAGATTCTCCAGATTATCTGATACCCTTAAATTACTAAGATGTATATACCTCCTCCACTGGAATACTCTAGGTGTCAAAGGTTTGGTCAAATAGGAAATAATTGCAATGGGAAATTAAGATGCAGCAAGTGTGGAGGTAACTATTCATACGACGGATTGTGAGGAAGGGACAGAATAAAAATGTTGTAGCTGTGGAGTAAGACACAGCTCAGCATATGGAGGATGTACTGAGGCAAAGCAAAATAAATAGAAAAATACAAAAAACTAAAATCATTAATAACTTCTCATACGCAGAAGCTGCTAGGAAACACCTTAAAGGAAAAAAAATGAGGAAAAAAGAAAACAAGATGAGGACAGGGATTATAAAGCAACAGATTACTGGAAAGAAGGCAATGAAGGACATCAGGGTAAAAGCAGATGACATGCTACTTACAGAAAGAGAGAGACTGAAGTCATAAATTGTACTTCTCAGACAGGAAAGAAAACAGAAAATGATAATTATAGGTAAAGCTGCTGAAAAGAACCTACAGGGGAGCAACCTATCAGCAGAATACTTTCCTAAGTGAAGGAAGTATTCTAAGTTAAGAGAATGGGTGTGACTATTTTTTAGCTGGAATGCACATAGCATTATAGCACATGGGCAGGAATTAAAGACCCATATTATTGATATGACAACAAAGCTTAGTAGACTATGCATACCAGAGACTTGGCTAGTACAAAAAACTATGGATATGGTATAGATAGATAGATATGATAGAGAAATAGGACAGTGCATGGGCGTCTGTACCCTTGTCAAGGAGAACCAGAACTACCTTGAATTAGATGTAAAAAAGCTAAATCTCAAGTAAAATGCTGTTGATACACTGACACAAAACAACTCTGCATCTCTCAGACCACATAATGCTTCTAACCCATGCAGAAAACTAGAGGCTACAGAACTGAAAGAATTAATTGCAGATGTGACACTCCCATACATTATCTGCAGTGATCTGAACAGACACAAAAGATTGTGGGGAAGCAGGATAAATGATAAGAATGGAAAATGTCTAGAAATTTTTTGAAGATAATGTAGTAATATTAAATGATGGAACACCTACCAGGTTCAATGCAGCCTCTCTTGCCTAGACCTGAGAATAGCTTCTAGTAACATAGCAAGCAAATGCTGCTGGGAAATTTACAAAGAGGAGGGAATGGGTAGTGACCGCTTCCCAATGTTAATTATGTATCCAGGAAAAGGAAATACTGAAGACAAGAATAAAACCCTCACACCTGGAACCTAAAAAAAAGCAAACTGGAAACTCTTTAGACACAAAAGTGAAGAATATGTGGGCAAGCAGTGTGTAAGTGAGCATATTGAGGAATTCTGTAGTAATATTACCAAGGGAATTATAAAGAGACAGCCTGGCTATTCCTAGGATACCAACTTTAATTAAAGATAGGAAAAGTGTACCGTAGTGGAACAAGGAATGTGACAAGGTAGTTAAGGGAAGGAACAAGGCTTATAAGAAAGCAAAAAACTACACTAAATGGTGAGTAGTTAATTACATATAAAAAAGTAAGGTAGTTGCACAGCTGGCTATAAAAAGGACGAAAAGAAAAGTTGGAGGCAATACTGTGGAAAAATAAATAAAGATACCAATACATCAGAGGTATACAAGCAACTCTGGAAAATGAACAGAATAAAGCGTGAAAGCAACACAATACCAAGCCTTGTGGTGAAAGGCCATGGAGAAAATAAGCTCCAGCAAAGAAAAAGTGGAAATTCTGACCACTGTGCTTCAAAAAGTCAGTAATGACAAGGATCGGAGGATAGAAATTAGGGAAAGGAAAAGAACATTCCTTAATGATAATTCTGAGATGAAGAGCTGGGAGGTGGATGTTGGATCTTATTTTAAATGAAAATTTCAGTGTGAGGGAACCTCAAAAAGTGAAAATAAGGAGGAAAAGCACTGCCCCAAGCAAGGAGAAAATAAGCTTTGAAATGCTCGAACACGTAGGTGACGAAAGCCTGAGGGTAATACTAAAATTATACAACAGCATATGGAGAAAAGGGGAAATACCTGAAACGTCGTCATTGTTTCAGTGAGGAAACCAGGCAAGATGCACTGCAGGTCTTTAGACATACAGGCCAACTACCCGCACAGCGTGTTTTGGTAAAATAGAGGAAAAACTGGTGACAGAGATTAGTAGCCTACTTAGAAGGAAAAAGGCTCATAGATGGAATTGGGTTCAGAAGAGGTAGGAGTGCAACTGACCACATTGCAAAAAGACACAGAAGAAAAAAGATTACATGATAGTGACCTTCCTGGACACAGGAAAAAAAACCTACATGTTATGGAGAGAGGGATTATTATATAAACTGAAAACCATGGGCATTGTAGGAAGAACATACATATGGATCAGGGATTTCCTAAGCAAAAGAACTATGCAAGTCCAAGAAGGGAAAGGCTTTTTCCAAATGTATATCCCATCACAAATGGAACTCCATATGGGAGTGTTATTAGCCCATTCTGTTTAACATCAAGATAATGATCTTCCAAAGGGGATGAGTGCAGGAATAGGCATCACATTATTTGCTGATGACTGTGCCATATGGACCAAAAGCTGAAACCTTGAAAATGCCACCAAACGAGTCAAAGATGTCCTTCAGGGGAATACAGAAAGAGGAAGCAAAAGTGCGGCTTCAAGTTCTCCATTGATAAAGCTAAGGTAGTGATCTTCACAACTCGGAAGATTCAAAAAGACATACAATTATATCTACATGACTAGCAGATAAGCAGGGGCGGCTCTAGGTATTTTGCCACCCCAAGCTCGGCAAGAAGGCTGCCTTTGGCGGCTTGCCTGTGGGAGGTCCCCGGTCCCGTGGATTCGGCGGCAGCCTGCGGGTGGTCCGCCAAAGCCGCGGGACCAGCGGACCTTCCGCAGGCACGCCGCCGAAGGCAACCTGCCTGCCGCCCTCGCGGCAACCGGCATAGCGCTCCCCGTGGCTTTGCGCCCCAGGCACGCGCTTGGCATGCTGGTGCCTGGAGCCGCCCCTGCAGATAAGGATAGTGAAAAAGTACAAATTCCTAGCTATAATATTTGATAACAAGCTCATCTGGATGGAGCTTATTGCAAATATTATAGATAAGTGCAAAGGAAGAATCAACTTACTTAAAAGTACATCTGAAATCTCCTGGAGAGCAGATAAAAAACAAAACCAGTGATAAGGCTATACAGAGTGCTAATCACAACTATTAGTGAGTATGGCTGCCAGGCCTATAGGTCAGCATAAAAAACCAATCTGAGAAATCTAGACTCCATCCAAGTTTAGGCATTGTGTATAGCATATAGTGCCTTCATTACTGTGCCTGTGCATGTAATGCCTATGTACCATAGAATGAAGCTCCTAGACTTACCTTTTATGCCAAAGTACTAGGTAGTAGTGATGATAACACACTGAGCTAATATATACTGATCGCTGAGAATTAAGTGGAGAGCGGGTAGGACAAAAACTCAAAAATCCTCCACGTAAGTAGGGTAAATAAGTGGATAAAAGGAGCTCAATGAAAAGAAAAGCTTGAAAGAGGCCACAGTCAATAGCTATGGGAAACCATCCCCCTCCCCTCAGATAGACATGGAATTATATAATAAAATAAACAAAAGGAGAAAAATGATAACGATACATGATATAGCAAATCAATACATCTGTGTCAGATGAATACTGTAAGCGTACATATGGTACTGTATGTAATGATGGTTCCAAACAGGAAGGAACAGGGAGAGTGGGAACAGCTTTGTGTGCGCCTGAATTCAGACTCAAGAAAGCTATAAGCTAACAGGGATATTCATGGCACTAATCTGGGCCTTAGATGTGGAGTCAGACAGGACAGCCATGGCAGCTGACTCCTTATCAGGGCTGCAGGCACTATACAATGGCAAGTCTGACAGCAGAAACAGTATACTTAATGAAACATTACTGCTAACAACTGAATTGGCACAACTGGATAAGACCATAGTAAAAGCATGGCTCCTGGTGCATATAGGGACAGCTGGTAATGAATTGGACGATAGGCAAAAAATCCTATTAAGCATGAATTAATTGACCTAGAGATCCCCTTAAGTAAACTGGAATTTAAACATTTAATCAAAAATGAGCCAAGGAAGGAGTGGCAAGAACTGCGGGCACATGAAATGAAGGGGAAAAAATTCCATGAAGTATGCCCAATAGTTGAAAATGTTAATGTTATCCAAAGCCCTGAGAGGAAGAGTGAAGTGGTTTTAATTCAGAATTTTAACAGGGCATTGTGGATTAAAGTAGTAACCTATTTCTAATCAACAAGCATAAGGATGGACTATAAGAAACATGTAATGTCCAGGGCACAATAGATCATCTCTTATGGAATTGTTAAGACTGGATCAGTGAAAGGAGATATTCATATGGGGGGAAAAAAAACTTAGAAACCTTAAAGTAACAATTTTTTCTTTGTAACACCTATACAAAATACAAGGAAAATGGCTAGTCTGCAATTCTTTAAGAATACTGGGAAATTACAAAATCCAGTGAATGGTGGTCATAAACTCAGGAAGTGAGTCTGCTGCACCACCCCCAAGAAGGGCCAGGGAAAGGAAGCTTGGGAAACTGCAGAGAGTGAGAAAGACTCCTGGACGGAAGAAACAGCAGTAGAGTTTGGAAGGCAGATAGGGTGACCAGACAGCAAATGTGAAAAATCAGGACAGGGGGTGGGGGGTAATACGAGCGTATATAAGAAAAAGACCCAAAACTCGGGACTGTCCCTATAAAATCGGGACATCTGGTCACCCTAAAGGCAGAGCCACAAGGCTGAGCTCCTGCCTGGGGAGAGAGACAACTGAGTTCTGTTTTGACTGTTTCTAACCTGAGTGGAATGGGTGAAAGGCAAATCAAAGGGACCAGGGAGAAGAACTGCTCAAGCCCCAGAAGGAGGGCTATGGGTTCCATTAATCAAGAGGGAAGGGTTTGGGTCTAGTGGGCCACTGGAGACTGTGAGAAAGATTAAGTAGGTCCCACCCAGGAGGAATACTGTGGGCTGTGTAGTTCTTAAGAAGCCTAGACCAGGAGGAAACAAAGGCAAGGTGCTTCTCTGGGCATAAGGAGGCAGCTGACCCTATTACATAGAACAACTGAGCTTTACTGAAATATACCAGATCTCAACAGGTAAGCAAAAGCTTAACATTTTTGCAGATTGCAATCCACAGAAACTAAGAGACACACAGGTATTTCATGGTAAGGCACATTTACCTTGATGATACATTCAGAGCATGTGCTGGCAGATCCCTTTGCAATTGACTTTATTGGGGCTCCATTTGAGCATGGATCATATACAAGTGAACCTCTACTTGTATATAAGGACTTAGGGCCACAGCGAATCTGAATTACTTTTCTGTCCTGTTGAAAAACCCCATCTGATTAAAGCTATTGTTTATATAACATATTCTTTGAATGCACAAAACTCATACTAATGCAATGTAAAGGCTATTACAGCAACATGACTGGGCCAAACTATACATATGTTGTATTTTCTATTCCTGTTTCTCTGGTTAGAGATATAGCTCAATAAATAAGTGTTTATCTACTAAAGTCCATACATCCAGAATGTGTAATATAGTTGACTTAACATTGCACTAGGAACCTTAACATTTGCATTTCTTGACTTTTTATCCTAAACCAGGCAACTTCAACATTATAGAAATAATCAATTAAAATGTGATTGTCTTGTTTTATTAAAAAAGTTCATATGCACAATATTAATAATTAAATGGCTCTAATTAGGCTTTAAATGAATTCACAGCTCATTAATGTGAATGGGAAGAACAACTTTCCTCACTGAGCTGAATGGAGTGGGGCAGCACAGAAGTCCAGTCTTCACTCTTCCCATTTTACCTGAGAGTCTTCTACAAGTCTAGGTTAATGGAAGAGATGCACATCCATTTTCTTTGGAAATGAGACACAACCAAATTTCGTTTTTAAGTTTAACTTTAAAATTTACAGAATGCAACAAAACTGTGGCGAAACCTCACAAGTTCTTAGGATCTCCAGTTTTTACAACCTCAATTTTCTCTTATCCTGACTATTTAGAGATAATTTTGCTGGGTATATTTCAGTCAGCCAGTTGCAATCACCCTTGTGAAAGCTGTTCCAGCAAGGCAGGGAGAATGCCTAATGATATCACAAAAGGGGACGGCTTTGTTAGGCTGTGCTGGAAAAATATTAGTGACTTCTTACTGAGCATGCTCCCAAACATAGCATGGAAGCTTATAACCATCTAGCCAGATATTAGAAGTTTGCTTATTTCAAATACAGTGCTCACTGGGCCTTGAAAAGGAGAGAGAAATGCATATGATGGGAATTGTAGTTCACATAATGTACTACTATTGACCAAGAAATGTATCGGCTTCTATTAATTCTCTTTGCAGCCCTGCAGAATCTCTTTGCTGTTTTGGTATGTTCTGGAGTAATCCTGAAACATGCTAGTCTTATACTGGTGGCGGGCCTTATGCTGAGTAAAAAGCATGTTAGGATTAGAAATAGTATTTTATTTTTTCTGGATACAAATAAAGAGACTGATTGTAAAATGTAATTATATAACCCAGAGATGATTAAAGTACAATGAAGTGATTTAGGTTTTGCAGTGTTGCCAACTCAGGATTTTATCATGAGTCTTGAGAAACTTCATTTTTTAAAAACTGTCCTAATATTCTGGGGTCTATCTGACCTGACTGTGCACAAAAGTGTAAATTAGAATTTTCATGCCAAACCTGTGCACCTTCATACCTCATTCTCAAACGAGGATGAAATCAATCTTAACACATTGGTTTTATCATCCTACCTGCTGTGGTTTTTGTGCAGCAAACAAAGTCACTAAACAGGTAACGGGATCAGTTCGACCCCTCAATATTAATCAATAGGGAAAATGAAAGTACTACGCTACCAAGATCTTTGGAAGTCTCTTGGACCCCAAACAAGTACAAAAATGTAAATAGAACACAATAGTCTTAGACTCAGACTTTAGACGATCATGATGGTCCCATCTGGCCTTAGTTTGATCTCCTGCACATTGTAAGCCACAGTTCACCACCTATCCAATACTGAAATAGGCCCATAACCTCTGGCTGAGTTACTGGAGTCCTCAAATCATGATTTAAAGACTTCAAGTTACAGAGAATCCACCAATTACATTAGTTTAAAGTTGAAAGTGACCCATACCCCATGCTTCAGAGGAAGGTGAACCCCCACCCCCCAGGATCTCTGCCAATCTGACCTGCGGGAAAATTCCTTCCTGACCCCAAATATGGTAATCAGTTAGACCTTAAGGCATGTGGGCACCATCAAGACCCCAAACACATACAAATATTTAAATAAAACGTAATAGTCAAACCACTGTCTCTTCTAAGTATTCTCAAGCTATAATGAGGACAACCAGTCAGTACTCGTTTTGTCTGTATAGCTGTTGCACTTTTAATGTAGCAAAAATGTCACTCAAAAGATATTGGTGTCAGTTAGATCCCAAATTAATTACTGTACGTATTCCAGCATCAGATAGAAATGATGATGATAAAAACTATGTTTTTTGTTTTTTAAAAAATGTGCCAAGAGGATCTCAGGGGACTGAGAGACGTCTGATAACACTTGCCTCATGTATCATCACAATCGTTCAACAAATTGAGTTTCTTTGAAGATAACGCTGTCAAATTGAGTTTCTGGGACGCCTATACTTGCTATGAAGAGCTTCTGGGGAAGCCACAATTGTCAGATACGTTTTCTGGCAAGCCCACACTTGACAGCTACTGTTGCTGGGGCAAAGTCGTTGCATTGCACATGTACACTGCATGTCTGAATGCATACAGTGTTTGGATTTTGTTGAATTACACACAGCATAATAAATCCCTGAGTAATAAATCTCAGTGACCTGGATACCAAAATGGGGAAACCACTGGTGCAGGTAAGGACCATTGCAGCTGTGCCTCAGGCTTCCAGGAAAGCAGCATCTAGTGTGCTGGGTACTGAACCAGAGCCTAAGAAACCGGAAGATGTTAAATCTGTTTCAGAGAATGAGACAGAAAAACACAACAAAAAATGTTCAAAGTAAAACCCCAAAGTAAAACCTGTGTACGTTCAGAACATGTCACCTATTCGCGTCATTTGTTCACAGGAGTAGACCATTTACTGCCACTTTGCTGTTGCTATCTAGTTTCATTGTCTAAACTTCGGGTCAATTAGACCTCACCACCTGTATAGTGTATAGCATTTTTAAAATGTGTTTGATCATGGGGCCTCTCCCTTTCCCTTGTTAAATTGGGGTTTCCCCTCTTCATGACTTGGCCCTCTGGATATCGTCCTCTCCTTCTAGGGTAAAAGTCTTTCTAGACCAGCTGTCCAGTGGCATTTCCAATGCTCCTGTGCCTGCTAGGGGAACCCCCTGCCCGCCACACCAGGTTCCATTCCAGGGACCCTATAACAAGCAACCAAGATCCGTGCAGTCCTACCCCCTACTTCTGTTTCCATGTGCTTCTTCCTACCTTGCCCTCAGGTTTTCTTTCACCACAACTCTTCTGGGGGTGACCCTTCTTCCAGGGCTAGAACCACAGTGCTTATTCTCCCTCTTGGGTTTTCTCTTCCCCTTCTCTCTGCTCCCACAGAGTTGCTGCAGACTCTCTCCCTGCGGCCCCTTCCTCTGCAAACACTTCCCAGGCACTTTTGCTGACAGTATGAAGGAATTAATGGGCAAATTAGTCAGTGATGCCATTGGGACGGGGTAAAGTACAGTACTAAGAAGACACAGGATATATCTACACTGCAATTAAACACATGCAGCTGACCCACGTCAGCAGACTCAGGCTCATGAGGCGTATTGATTCTTTGTTGCTTTTACAGATCCAGACTAACACGGCTACCCCTCTGATAGCCTGAGCCTGAATGTCTACACCACAACTTTACAGCCTTGCAGCCCAGGTCAGCTGCAGGTGTTTAAATGCAGCATAAATATGCCCAAAGGGCCCCTCTTTTATCCCTTTAAGACACAAAGTAACTTGTAAGGAGGAGTTATTTTAACTTCCGATTTTCTTTCAGGATTCCCATTTTATAGAGATCAGAAATAACTGCATGATGGCAGCAACTGAAATTATATTTTTTATGAAATAAAATATTTAAATTACAAAATAAAGGAGGTACAGAGTCAAAACACATTAAAGGAGAGGTAGTTGTGTTTTTTGTACACCTGAAATTTTTCTTAAAGTTTTCAAACAGCCAAAAGCCATTTTTTTCCAAGCTAAATATCAAAGATGTTTGAGCTTGTTTTTTCAATGAAAACCCAAAAGCTTTCATTAAAAATTGACATTTCCCTTGCAAATATCAGTTTAAATGAAAAAGCCATTTTTCTTTAAAAAAAATTTAAATGACAAATTTCAACCAACTCTACTCTTCATAACTATACCTCCAACCTTCAGTTCCATGGATAGGCTGTGCATGCAGCCCTAACAATTACTATTTTAAGTAGTTCTAGGACACCAGATAAGTGCTCCATGAAAACAGGCACCTGCAAGAGGAATTAGATACTTTGCATGCAGGGACCTAAACTTATGTCATTTTAACTTCTGAAACACTATCAACATTCACCTGTTGGCCACTCCACTCAAGAGGCTTATAACCAAAGTGCAAACAAAACCTTACCTGTAACAGTGCTAAAGGAAGCTAGAGAAAATGTATGTCTCAACTTGGTTAGTTAATTTGTTATAATACCTTGAGCTTCCTTTCTGAAAAGTACACAAGCCACTGAAATACAAAGTAAAGCAGCAGATATAGGTATGTGCTTGTACCAAGATAACACACTTGCGTTTTTAGATCACTTTCAGCCAAATAGTTCCCATAACACTTTACAAAAAATTAATTGATATTTTAGGATGGGAAATTTAGCATGTTGAACATATTACTAGTAAGATGTATGTGTATCCCCCTTAGCACTTTGCTTGTATACGGTATCCCTTTTCTCCACGCTCTGGTCTGAGGCAGTACATTCTTAAGACAGAGACAGTCTCTCTTATTTGGAAGCACATTTTGGATGCCAGCATAGACTAAATCAACATCTGCATATTGTGTACATGTGCTAGTGAAATGACGTGAAGCCAGTCATATGACAAACATGTAGTATGTTGACTACCTCATCTGCACTCTGCCCACTGGGCCTACTTCTAACAATCCACAAGCATCTTAAGGCAGCTGCAATTAACATGTTCCATAAAAATATTTCCCCGAAATATGGAGCTTCCCCTCAACACAACCGCTGATCAATGACAGGTTCAAGTTTGATATCTTTTTACCATGAAGGTCAAAAAATAGCATATAATTGAAAATGGAAAATTACCAGCTTTCAAATGAAACTACTTCCGTCTCTCTCACTTGTCAATATATGAAACCTAAAATCATATTTAGCAGAAAAGTACACTGTTTTTTGGGATAATTTCATCTATCCTCCTGAGGTGTACAATTTGATTAAAGAGAAACTGGTTTTGCAGACAGAAAGACAAAAAATGTTGTTTGCAGCATTGTTGTAGCCATGTTGCCCCAAGATACGAGAGAGACAAGGTAGGTGAGAGAATATCTTTTATTGGACCAACTTCTGTTGGTGGACAGGACAAGCTTTCAAGGTTCACAGAGCTCTTCCTCAGGTCTGCAGAAGGTAGCAGAGTGGGACAGATTGTTAAGCATAAGAGATTCTCACATGCTGTAGGAGACCACTTAAAATGGAGTGGAAAAATGCACCATGAAACCAACAATATACATCAATGATATTTTAATCCTCTGGACAGATGACCTGAACTCCCTCAGACTTCCACCACAATGACAACCACCACCACCACCACCACCCACCAATGAACTATCTGGAATACTCCAACTCTAGCATCAACTTCCTGGACACCACAATAAGCTTCAGCAATGGAACACTACACACAACTATATACAAGAAACCCATGGATCACCACACATCCAGTGACCACCCCAGATACACCAAGATATTTTATGTACAGACAGACACTCAATTTGCTCAAAAGAGGAAGTCTGAGGTACACACTTAAACTCACTAAAAATCACCTCCACCGAACAAGGACTTGCCCACCAGAGAAGTAGATCATATCATGGAATGGCCACCCAAATACTCTGTGAGAACCTGCTTCAATACAGAAAAAACCCCACTGACTGCACACCCCTAGTTGTCACCTACCACCCCAAACCAGAACCCATAAAGGGTATCAAATAATTACAATCCGTACTTGATAGGGACCACTTTCTGAAATAAATTTTTCCCAAACCTCCTCTTGTAGCCTTCAAACAACTGCCCACCAACCTGCCAAGCTCATGATCAAAAGCAAGCTTCCCACAGACCAGGACATACCAACTCAAAGTGGAACCAAACCCTACCAGCACAACAGACACAAAACCTGCAAGCCTGGACACAAAAACTGCTACGAGGATTAATTACTCCCCCCGCAAAACACAACTTTCAGGATCCATGGGTCCTACAAATGCCTATCACAACATGTGGTGTACCTCATTCAATGTATCAAATGCTCCAACAACTACTATGGGGGTGAAACTACACCATCACTAAGCTCTCAAATGAACTCTCAGAAAAAATGATAAAAGACATAAAAGACAAAAACACCGCATCACCTGTCGGCAAACACTTATCACAAAGCAATCACTCCACGTCTGACCTCTCAGTCCTCATCCTCAAAGGAAACCTGCACAACATCTTCAAAAGAGAGCCTGGAAATTTAAATTAGTAACTCTGCTGTACTCTAAAAAACATGGACCTAACAGAGACACTGGCTGTATGGCTCATTACAACAATTTGTAACACGCACTACTGCCTGCTAACCCTTAATTGCCCACTTCATTCTAAGTTGCCTCCTATAGCATGCACGAACCCCTTATGCCTAACAATCTGTCCCAACTTCTATTTAATTTGGACACATTGGTTACCTTCCCCAGACCTGAAGAAGAGCTCGAAAGCTTGCCCCTTCTACAAACAGAAGTTGGCTCAATAAAAGATATTACCTCATAAAAATTTTAACAATACTTGAAAATATTTTTTCTGTGCAACGAGGCACATGCAGAGTACATGATGGTGCGGAAGAGGTTTGACTGACAATTATTTGGGATGGCCTGCATTACTCTGTGTCAGACACAAATGGTTTATTCAGGCCATCCCAAACATGTCAGTAAGACTTCTAATATAAGAGAATACATAATAGTCATATATTCTGCGTACACAAACCAATGAAATATCACCACCTCCGGGGTGAAATGTGACATCAGCTTAACAGTGTAAAGCAACTAAATAAAACTCCAAGGATAATTTTAGGCAGGTAGAATATAACTAGCCAATATGGAAATTGGTTAGGCTGATGTGGATCAAAGTACTTTCTGCAAGTAGTACATAGAATTTTTAAAGACCACCAACTACCAGGATCTCTGTTTTACATGCCACTCTTAGGAGGGCAGCTCCAGCAATAGAACCACTCAACTGTGCTACAAGGCTTTTGTTTTTTGTTTTTAAAACATAATGGCAGCTTTGCAGTAATCTGCTAAGTGGAAACAACTAAGGCCTTGTCTACAGGATAAGTTGACTTAAGTTATGCTACTCCAGCTACGTGAATAACGTAGCTGGAGTTGCCGTAGCTTAGGTCGACTTACTGTGGTGTCTACACCACGCTGCATTGACAGGAGACGCTCTCCTGTCGACTTACCTTATTCTTCTCGGGGAGCTGGAGTACCGGAGTCAACTGGAGAGCGCTCTGTGGTCGATTTAGCAGGTCTTCACTAGACCCTCTAAATCGACCCTCTAAATCAATTGCAGCAGTGTCGATCCCTGGTAAGGGTAGACATGGCCTTAATAATTCAATGTGCTGTTAACCAAAAAAAATGGAACTGTAAATTAGGCACATTTAGAAAACAGTGGAATGTACTAACATAATTCTACAAAAAGCTTCTAGGTTAATTACCAGCCCAGTTCAATTCTACCAACAAATTCACATAAGTACTAAAATACATGCTCTGTATAAAGCAAATTGACATATTCCTTCAAGAGTCTCCATAAACTGTTATAGTTGCTATATAGCACAAAGTTTTCCCATGATTTCTGGAAGATACAAAGCAATTATTGCTGCTAGATAGTCTTTATTTTCCTTTAACAAAAAACACAAAGGCACAAAATTCACTTATATATTGTCATTATTATACAGGTATAAATAACACTCAGTATTCAAGTACAATCAAGTGCAGAGACTTCCTATACCTTATGTAAACACAAACTAATTTTGTATATCATGTGCCTTTGGCCCATCTGCCAAAGGAGTTACTATACAGCTTAGTGCTGTTTAACTGCATTCTGTCAAAAAAGTTAAGACAATGACTAAGCTGTTACAGTTATAATGACACTTCCATACTGCTTAAGCTGAATGCCTAAAGACATTTTAGCCTGTAAACATCTAGATATTTAAAAGTCACTCAATCCATTTTAATGGGTAAACATTAAAAAAAAATCCTAAAAGTTCACAAAACCAAAACTCCACTAGACAAGTTGTTGCCAATTACTGTAGCTTCTGTTCAATAACCTAAAACTTAGTATGCATTTGGTTAGTATGCAAATGGAAAATAAACCTGTAGGTAAATTTTAGTTCTCAAGTATACAAAACTAAGCTAAAGCGACCTGTGATTGTGTTAGACTTCAATCAACTGTACATTCTGCAGCGCATTAGCTCATTGAAAGAATACATGCTTTATTGTCAATATCCAGTAGTGCACATAGCTTCAACGTACTGTGGTAGTGAGGCAGTCTGAGCTCAAGAGAGATTTTAATTTGTACAGTTTTCAAAAAGCCCACCTGAAGAGTAACAACTGGCATGAACAAAGCTAAAAGAACTAGCTACAGAAGGCACTTGAAGTACTTATTCTGCTTCTGGGACAGACTTATCACTTTGTTCAGTTGGAACAGCAGAATCAATTTTCGTAACTGAAGGTTCACTTTCATTTATTGTTTCTTCTTTCACAACCTCTTCAGATAACTCAGCCCCTTGCTGCTCAGTACACGATGCCTCACCATCTATCTGGTCTGCCTCAATAATACGTGTAACTTGTTCTATGAGTTCTGAGAAAAAAAATAAAATGATTAAATTAATCATTTGATCACTTCCAGAAATACTGAATACACAGTTGACGTTTGTAGGGAAGTGTGGGACTTAGACTTGAACATTTTCTAATCACAGGTTTAGAGTACTGTCATTGTATAGAAATTCTTTATAAATACCAGGACCAACTTGCAATGGGTTGATATTTCTCTAATGGTAAGGCCAAAAGTAAGAATTTGCAGAGTTTTGTAGGGGGGAGAGAAAAGTAGACAATGGGAGGAAGAGATATTGAAAATTCATAACTATCAAGGTAGACATTTATATATTCTAGCACATTTGATACAAGATTACACACAAGAACGTTATTATAATTGCAAATTTAATTACTCAAAAGTTAAGAATCAGAATTAAGGTTTCCTATGCAACCTTAATTCAGTACCCTTGTGCATATTCATTATGATATAGTCTTTAATTACGTGTTCACATACCATTTTTTCCACAGGACCCCTGCCTCATTCCATGGACAGGACAGCCCTACTCTGGAACTGAATCAGAGCCGGGCAATGAAGGAGGCTGTTTGTAGGACCCCTTGCAGCTTCTGCGAGGGCTGGGGCAGCTCAAACTGAGCTGACTAGGATCTGATTTTTCTGTGTTCCCATATCATTTTATCCACAGGACCCCTGCTTCATCTCTTGCAGAAGCTAGAAGGTGTGTAATATTTGGCAGGGGGGGATTAGGCCTGCCTATAACTATAGGCCCAACCCCTCAACTACGGGGGAGGAACCAATGAGCCCAGACTACAGTTGATTTCTGGGGATAACAAATGAAAAAAAACAGGCATGGGAGTGAGGTCAGAGGTAAAGAATAAGAGATCCAGAGGGGGACACAAAGCAGAGAACCCCAGACAGCACCCACTGCTTCTCTAAGGAGTTTAGGGAGTCAGTGGACACCGCCCAGAGGAACTCTGCCCAAAGACGTGAGTGGAAAAGGGATCGAAAATAGGCCCCACTATCACAGGACACCCCTCTGTGTAGCTTCCTCCTCCTGGAATGATGGATGGCCATCTTGGCCAGCACCAGGAAGAGGTTGATGAGGAGGTCCTGCAACTTTGTTGGCCCATGGATGCGGTGTGCATAGATCAGGTGGTGTTGGAAAAAAATGTGGCCAGAACCAGCTCCTCCAGAGTCTCTTGCTGAGGAAGAAGGGCTGCAACCCAATGTACTCCACAGAGATGTGCACCAGGGTCTCCTCCTCGTTGCAGAAGGGGCAGGAATCATGGGATTTCGTGAACTGCACCAGGTACATGCCTGTGATCACAGCTCTGCAGAGGAGCCACCAACTGATATCCCTGGCAGCCTGTGGGACCAGACTGGAATATAGGCTGGCCCGCCAGGGTTCCTCACCCTCCTCTGGTTGCAGCAGGTCCTGCCACTTGGTGTCAGGGCAGGACACAAAGGTGAGGATGTGGATAGTATGAAGCACGAGCACATACAGATGTTCTCTGGGCAGGGTTCGGAGGCAGCCTAGCTGGATGTTGTGCAGTTAGCTCAAGTAACATGTTGGGAGTGGCTGGAGAGGCTTGCAGAATAAGGGTCCAATGATGAGTTTTGGAGCAGCAGAGGTGAGGGACTCACTTGAGAAAAGCGAGAGAAGCAGGAAGCAAGGCTGCCCTCAGCTTCTGGAATGCACAACAGGTGATGTGCAGGATGGAAAGCCCCATGCACTGGCCAACAGTTGCAGGGTCCACCTAGCCTCTCTGACCAGAGTCCAGGTGTGTTATGAACGAGGCAGGGGATGCAGGAAGAGAAAGGGTGGTCTCACAGTTAAGAATGCTGCCCGGGAAAACACTGCATTCTATCCCTGCCTCTACACAAAGTTCCTGTGTAGTGCTAGGCAAGTCACTTAAACCAACTTTTCACAGGTGGTTATTAATTGTGTGTTCTTTATTTTCTGTATGCACAACTTGAGATCCAGATTTGAGTCTGATTTGCAAGACTGAGCACTCACAGCTGCAACTGAAGCCACAGCTGTACTCTGATCATATGAACTGTTAAGTACTCTGAAAAAATCAGATTCTAGTCAGCTCAAGTTGAGCACTGAAAGTTAAGGTCAGAAGTGTCCACTAATCTCCAAGCTTCCCATCTCATCTCTCATAGGCGTTATGAAGATACATTAATGTTTGTGATGTACACAGATACTATAGTGATGAGCACGACAGAAAGGCCCCACAAGCAAATTAATAATTTTGTCTTCAGAGGAGAGTTTCAATACCGCGCAGTAAAGGCATGGGGACACTAACTGAACAATGAGGAGGAAACAAAATATTTAATACTTCTCATTAGCTGGGCATCATTTAACCTACACATTGAATGAGGCAGGGATCCTCTGGACAAAACTATGTGATCATATAATAACAAGGGGGCAGATTAAAGTTGGACAGACAACCTTAATTCTGGCATTTCCTAACTTTTGAGTGCTAAACTTTGCAACCTTAATATTCTTTTAATGTAGTTTTTTTTTTAAATATAATTTACTAAGTCTTTAAGAAAGCCAACTATAAAAACAAATTCCATTATATGGCATCATACTGACACTCATGAGGTTCACCAGCAGGGCTGGACTTTTTAAAGCCACTACGCTCATCTCTGCCACTTGAGCTAATGTTGTAAATGGTAGCAGTAGAAGGCTGTCATCCTCTACATGGATCAGCACCAGAGTGGTAAGACACACTAATGGGGGGTTCACAGGTATTTGCTGACAGCAAAGGAATGGGGAGATTCAGGCATCCTGGATTCCATTCCAGGGTCTAGAGGGGAGTGTGGTCTAGCAGGCACAGGCTTCTGCACATTCCCTCCAATTTGACTCCTTCTGCTCTGTCCCTCTACCCAGTCCCTATCTAGTCTCTTCTCCACCCATTTCACCATCCCAGCCTCATTCCCTAGCAAGTCTAAGACTCCACTCCTCAGGCTTCTCATCCCAACATCAGTTTCGTGGCCCAGCCAGTCTGTTTCATCTCCAGGCTCCTCATTCAATCTGCCTCTCCACTCCTCCTTGGCCTCCAGTCCTTCTCACCCGCCCTGGTTTCCCAGTCCCAATTATTCTCCCCAGACTCCTCATCTAGTCTGTCTCTCTTACCCCCACCCCACCCCACCCCCTGGTTCCTTGTCCCAGTCAGATTTTCTTCCATACCTTACTTCAGTCCCTGTCTCAGACTCCTTGTTCCAATCTACTCCTTTCTTTGCCCAGTTCTTATCCTCTCTGCATTCAAGTCAGGTACCTTTCTTCTGCATGGGCTCTGGCCCCAGAGTGGGTGGGAGTGCCACTGAAAGCAAAGGAGATACACTCTTCCCCTGCTATCAGTTCCAGTGCCCAGCCACACCGTAGCCTGGAGATTTTTGCAGCTCCACCAAGAAGTCTGAGCATGTGTGAACTGCAATTTTTCAAAAGCTTATAGCAGCCAAATTTGGGTGGATTTTCAAAGGGAAAGCAAAAGGCACATTCTTGATACAGAGACCACTCCCCTGCCAAATTTCAAGCCCCTGAACTGAAGCATAGGGGCACACTAGAGATCTCAAAAGAAGATTCCAAGGATGTGAAAAGGTAAGTAAAAAGTAAGTTTTTATCATTTAAAAATAATTCTGGCAAAGGGCTGAACTGTTTGAGCTGAAACTTTCAAAAAATATTCAACCTGAGGAGACACTATGCATAAAAAATTTCAGCATAAATGCTTAAAAGTTGGCAAAGTTATATGCAACTAAAACCAGAGTCTTATAACAGCTCCACCTATTATATAACAAACTCTGATGTTTAAAGCTTTCATGTGCAAATACAAGGTTTTAATTTTACATTATAAAAAAATTGGTTATGATTAATGTAAATGTCTAAAATCATTTAGATCTCAGTAACAATTTAACTGCTAGTAAAAGCTGTAATTATAGAGGGATAAAACTCTGAAAATGAAATAAAAAAGGACAAAATATTACAATGCAAATATCTTATTTACTTGAAGTCTTTGGGTATTAGCAATTAGCCTTGATTGATTTAATTGAAGGAAAATACACCTACATATATCAGCCTTCCACACAACTGTTATAGACTGCTTAAGATGGATTTTAATATGTCAAAGCCATTAACATATTATAGCGCTCTTAACAAAAACCTGATCCCAACAGCCATGCATTTCTTAATATCCTTGCTTAGCATTTAGTATTTAACAAAAACATGTTAACAGAGCCTTCTTCACAATCAGCTAATGAAGTCAACTGTCCTACCTTTGCAGTAGGGAATGTTTCCCACAACACCCAGCGAGCTAACTATATTATGATTTCACAGTTTGACTAAGGTGGTAGGCATTTGTTATTAGGGAGTTCACAAAAATCATGTAATAAGAAAATATCAAATGGAAAGGAATCCCCCTACAACCTAAAATGCAACTATTTATTTTTTAAGAAGCTGTGGTAGCAACACATGAAACCAGATTCTTAGATTTTGAGTGTGGGGAGGAACAGCAGGAGGAAGGAGAGGGAAAAAGGAGAGAACAGAGAAACAATCCATTGCCTAGTCTCTCAAATTCTGAAGCAAGAGACTTTTGTAACACTTCTGCAACAGTGATGGCATCCAGCCACCTGTAATTCTACACTCAAGGAATCCTAGCAGCACTAGCAGCAAAATTTCAAGAATTCTGGCTTTTCATAACTCTGTTCACAAAGGCTTAGAAGTAAGGGAATTTAACCCTTTCTGAACTAGAAAAATCTGTATATGATTAAATGGTTTCAAATTAAAAAATTCTCTGAAAACCTGGGTTATCAAAAGTGAAACAAGTTTATTTAATTCAATTCAACCTAGCACTCCACAGGATATCAATTCTGTATGACAAGAATGGAGCAGCAGAACTACAGTTCAGAGATATACATAAAAGATATGTGAACAAGTTACTGTATACACAAGCTTTTCTGCATTTTACTGTGCTTTATCTGGTAGTAACAGTATTTCACGCTAAATAATAAAGGCCATCCAAAAAGTTTCAAGTTAGAGTCCGGGGATGCATATGTCTTACTCACTAAGAGTGAAGTGTGACACAGGAAGGTAATATTTGAAAGTTTTCATCTAGTTATACACAAAGCAAAAATGTCTATTTTCAACGCAGAATGCCAGGTTTCAGTTTTATAGACCATGTGACATCAGCATTGTATCATGTAGTCAGCTCCATGGTGTCACATTTAGATTGACTGGCAAACCTCATACTACCAAAGTGCACATTTTGGGGAGATGTATGGAGTCTCTTTATTAAGTGAATTTTAAATGTTCTGAAGAACCAGCCACCGGTTAAATAAGGATTACTGGGTTAAATCAACTCTTCAACTCCCAGCTTTAAAGAGTCTCATGCCCTGACTTGCAAACTACAGAACTTTTACTAGTAGTAAAAGCATGAAGGGCAGTGCATGCGTCACCTAGTTTGGAAACATTCTGAACAGAGGCATAACACTAACACATACCCCAACCCTCTAATCATTTCTTTAGTTGTTCCTTCCACTGACAGAAGTGATCTCAGAAACTTCATCTGCTCTTTTGCATTGGGCAAACATTGTTATTTTTATTATTCTTGGTACAATGCAGGATAGCTTAGCAACCAAAGGTCTTAAAGTAACTTCAAGTTTTTGACCTTTATATGAATTTTCTCAAAGGCTAGGTTTTCTTCTCCACTGTAGCAGACCCAGTGAAATAATCTGACTTTTAGAAATGTGCACTAGTGAAGAATGCACTTTCCAGTGTCTCAAATACCTGCCTGAGGGATATTTGTCTCACAGGTATTCCGTGTGCATGGCTTTTATACCATGAGGAAGGAAGGAATACATACATTTTAGTTTTTCTTGAAGAAGAAAGCCTAACATTTACACAGCAATTGCATCCATATGCCCTTTACAGTTCTGCCAAAGAGGTAGATGAGAGCTCCTCAGCAAGTCAGACTGAACTGAGTAAAAGGGTCAACAACTTAGGACATTTTTACACTGAAAAAGAGTCGTATTAGAAATAACTGAATCCAAGAAAAGCTGATTCATCTCCTCAGTCCTCTGTGCCAATGTCAGGAGGTCTGAAGAAAAAAAGCACATAAGACATCTGGGGGCAGAAATACTATTCTTCCAAAGAAAATAACTTACGGGTTTAAGAAATGGTGCCCTAGTGCTATTCTCTTACAGAGCTAGAGGATACTGGTTAAGCCTTACTGGTTAAGAGACAAGCCAATTCTTTGCCGACAAAGTTTGCTTTCAGATCCAGTTTCTTGATCAGTCATTCTGAGCTGTCATTCAGACCAAGCTAGATTTATTCCCCTATAGTAGTTACTATGTCTCTGCTGCAAGTATCTCAAAAAACATATCTGACATTTGAACCAGTGTCTATTCTTCTGGAGCATCTGGTAGGTAGCCAAACAATGGGGTCAGTACTTAGTCTTAGAGACATGCATAGTTGCCTGCCGAACTTCAGTCTACATTTCTGAATCTCCCTTTTGAAGGGTATGACTCTTTTTTTTTTTTTTTTTTAAAGCAGGTAAAATAGATGACCCTGGAAAAATAAAGATATCAGATCATCTGCCACATTGGCCTATCTCCTGGCCTGCCCCAACTGCCATTAAAAAAAAAACAAAAAAAACTTTGAGCATCTTTTTGTTTCTAGCAGCCACCTCATGGAAGATAGTCTTTGCAATCTCAAAACATCAGATACCCAAACCATGGTCCCCTTCGTAGTGAGGCAGCATTTCTGAACTTTGGCAGTGAATTGTATGGGATGTGCCCATGTGTGGGCGTGTATACAGATTTTTGAATTGAATGGTTTTTATTCCACTTTTGATATGTAAGAAAAGCAATAAAATCTCTATGGGGAAAAAAAATTTCAATCTTAAGATAGGATAAGGGACCTAGAGCTCATATAAAACTCCTTGACTTTCTCTACCTTTCTGGATTATTTGTTCCAATATTTTCCAGCACTGCAATCATCTTTGATTGATATGTCTTGGAAGTTAAAGTTTATATTGAGTTAATGGCACATCAAAACCTAATCTCCTTTCCGGGATCCTTCTTATAACAAGTTTCTAATGGATAACTCATGTCCCTGTCAGACAGAAGCCATGGAACTAGAGCTAGAGCTTTATTGGGGCAGAAGTTTTACTCCAACTATCCTCAGAGAAAAAGGTTTCTGTCCCATTTTTGAGCACTGAAAATGGAAAAAACAGTGAAAAACGGAAGTTTAGGATGGCTTCTCAGCAGCTAGTATGGCTTATCTGCTTTCTCCCATCCCATAGTAAACTGACTAATTTTTATCTCCCAATTTATAATCCTATCAACTCTTGGAACACTTGTACGGTTCTCATTAATTTTACATGTTCCTTTCAGACACATTAGCAATACTACTAAGATTACTGGGTTCTTCTTCAGCCTTACACTATTTTTCCTAAAGACAACATGGCTTTAAATCCTCAAGATACATTTTTGCATCCAAGGTGGTCAGAAACTTCTACATAAATCAATGTGTTTTGCTTCCACTGTTTCTTCCAAGACATGATCTCCTTGGGGAGAGGAGATTAGATTTCTGTTGTTAAAATGACTCAATTTTGTTTTATTTAAAAACTCAAATTTAAAAAAGACTGTCCACTTGGGGGCTATGGGTGCCTTTACCATCAGCTAAAAGCAAATACAAAAGCCAATTACAAAAAGAAAATCAAAATAGCAGAATTCTTCCATGCACCAGTCACTAGTCAGCACATTACATATTATCTGCCCAACAAAAATCCTACGATCACAGCTCTACCCAAATATCAACTCAGAGGAACTTTGTAGGATGCTTGGGTCAGATCTGAGTTATTTTAGAATGAAGCTGTGTACTGGGGGGGGTTGGGAGGAGGATGCTTTCCCAAAAGACTTCACAGAGAATGCCTTGCCAGCAGCCTGTTCTCTAAAGGTTCAAATTGAGTACCTATGCAGATCTCAAATTGTGGCAGTATGGTATAAGGAGACAGGAAGGTCCTTGGCCATTTAGGTTTAGGGCCTTATAGGTCAAAACCAACACCATAAACTCTGCCTGGAAGCCAATAGGCATCCAGTGCAGATAGCGGAGCACAGGTGTCACATGTTGGCCACAAGATACCACACTTATGAAGCATGCTGATGAACCATGCACTAGTTTCAGCTTCCAAACAAATGTTAAGTATGACCACCTTGAAGAGCACATTACAGTACACCTCTACCCCGATATAACGCTGTCCTCGGGAGGCAAAAAAAATCTTAATGTGTCATAGGTGAAATCGCGTTATATTGAACTTGCTTTGATCCGCCGGAGCGCGCAGCCCCGTCCCCATGGAGCGCTGCTTTACCATGTTATATTCGAATTCGTGTTATATCGAAGTAGAGGTGTAGTACAGGTGACAAAAACATGAAACAAAGGACAAGGTCAGCATCAGAGAGAGGACTTCTATCTCCTGATCAAATACAGAGAGGAAAAAAAGCCCTTATCACTGCCACTAGTTGATCATCCAAAAGCCGCTGGTAATCTAATCAGACCAAACTACAAACTTTGGTTACAAGTTTTGTAGATTCACACTCATTCAGGGTGTGCCAGCTTGTCTGCTTCCTTACTGCAACTTACCATTATTACCTGAGTCTTCTCAGGACTGAGTCTCAACCAGCACACTCTCACTGCACCCAGACACTAGGAAAATCACTGAATCGTACTCCCTGGATTGGTGAAATATAAAGTTGGGTGTCACTAACTCAAGCAGCCTCATATATGCAATGAATAAGAGGGATGAGAATAGGGTGACCAGATGTCCCGATTTTATAGGGACAGTCCCGATATTTGAGGCTTTTTCTTATACAGAAGCCTATTACCCCTCCACCTCCTGTCCCAATTTTTCACACTTGCTGTCTGGTCACCCTAGATGAGAAAGTAGATCCTTGTGGTATACCATGACAGCACCTGGGGTGGGGGGAGGTTAAGAGCAAATCCAATACTATCTATCAAGAATAAAGAAACTAAGGCAATGAAATGCAACCCTGTCCATTCCCTCCAGAGATCCTGGGCATGTTCAACATCACCTCATGATTTAAGGTACTAAAAAGCTGATTGAGGCCTATCTTACAATGAACACCTGATCTGTTTGCATCAGGTGGTTGTCAATGCAATAAAGTATTCTGTGCCATACTCAGGTTGAAATCCCAGTTGCTCAAGGTCAAGTAAATCAGAGCCACAGATCTTCCAAGATTTGTCACATTGCTGCCTTTCTACATTTTTAATTGGATATAATGCTCTATTTTTGGTTATCAAATATTTTCAGTGTCAGGATTTGGCTTTTTCCAACAGGGACTAAATATGATGCACTCAACAGGAACATTTGGAGACACAGAACAACAGCTGCTGATCCCAACTAACAGGAGAAAGAGAAGACTACACATGATTACTTTAAAGCACTCTGTGCTCTGTCTTCAAATGAAACCAGATGAGCAAAATGGATAAAACTGTGCTTTGTTGCTTCTTAAAAATTCTGTTGGAGATTTAGTACTAAAATGACTCAGGTTTTAATCTACTAGAGGGAAGGCAGCTACCAGGGTTTCCCTAATGAATTTCTCAATTACTGAGATATATTGAGGCTGCCATTTGGAGCTCAATTCAAACATTTACTAAGCACTAGTCTTTTGATTCAACTGCAAGATAAGATGGTAGGCATGTGAGAGCAATTTGCTCAACTAGTTTTCCTAAGGAACATCTCTGCTGGCTAATCTCTATCGAGTTGAGATCTGCAGAAGCAATTTCATGGAGAAAAGAAGAGCAATCACCTTAGTGTTTTAGTGTCAACAGGTACTTTAACCCCATCCTCCTATGTCTGTGACCATAAAAGATTATGCAGCAGACTAGTGAATACTTGGACACAAAACTGGGAGGAGGGAGAGGGAGGGGAGGGAATTGGATCTGGTCATCTTTACTGAAGGTGGTTAGTCATTTTGCCTATGTGACTGTGGTTTTGCTATGTTGGTAATGACATTAGCCTTACTCCAAGGCTATGGTTTAACAAGGTTACTGATCCAAGTCATGTTTCTGAATGTGCCAACATTTTGGTAGAAGTTACTTTCCTGTTGCCAACATCTGTTGTAATTATAATTAAATATGCCATTTTTTGCCAGGACAGAACCGTCTTAATAGCTGATCTGCAAAAGCCTTGCTTACAGTTTATACCTCATTAAAAGGAAAGCTTAGTAGCTTAAGTTTACAGAGTCACATTAATTAAACCCTTTAAAACAAGTATGGGTTAAAACTACCTGTAAGCAGAGTTTATGCTATAAATTAGATCTGACAAAAAAAAATGGCTTATTGAAAATGCTTTTTGACAGATTGAGAGTATTATTTTCATAAGACAAGGCTGCTCAAATGAAATGCCTTGAATCAAGTCATGGTCAGTTTGTGCATAATGACAAAATTACAAATTAGCATCAACCTATAGTGAACCATCTAATATGGGTACAAGAAAACATTTTCTTTTGGCTAGTACAGTTAGAGAATTAATATTTTGTTTTATACATTATAATGCATTAAAAGACAGTAGGTACAGCATTTATCTAGTATATTATATGACTAAGATTTTTCAGAAGATAAGGAAATTAGATGCCCACATCCCAGTAATAGTGGATGTTGGGAACCTAACTCCTTTCTTCTGTAAATCCCAGCCTGTTTTAAAAATTTAGTCCGGTGCACATATATTATACTTTCATACTTTACTTATTGACAATTAACTTATTGACAATCTGGATTGCATGTTTGGTTTTAGAACACCTTAATCCTTTTTCAATTATATCAATGACTTCTCTATGTGTAGAATGCAGATCATCAGGGAACTTTGGAAAATAAGAAATGGTTAATACAAGGGAGGGATACTTTACAATTTTATGTGCAATAGCAGCAGGAAGATCTGGGTCTGTGTTCAATAAAGAACTCAATGTTTAACTAATATAACTCAAGATCACACTGGTAAAATCAAACTGATGGCCATCATGACTTTCATTATTAAAAAAATCAATTGAAAGATGATCCATATTTAATACATTTCAATATAATAAGGAATATTAATGTAACATACCTGAGAAAATGCAAAGAAAAAAAATACTTCTTTTCAGAGAAGCAGAATTACAAGGTATTGTCTTTAAAGACAGTTTGCTTCACTAGCAAGATTTTCCCTCTATGAAGACTGAGTTCACAGATAAAAGCAACTACACCCTGAGCTGCTCTAATCTATGCTGGGGACAGTTACAGTCAGCTTCAAGAGCAAGAGGGGGCTGTAAACAGCTACTTTGGAGTTCCTTCACTTTGCTGCATCCAGAGTTTATTGGGTGCAACTAAGGACTGAGCCTGAAACCTCTTGGCTAAAGAGATTAAAAGGTAGGAAAGCTAGGAAGACTAATAAAGCCAATATGGCTCCATCAGGCACTCTTTAATTATATGAAAAATCAAAAAGGAATCCTACACAAAGTGGAGAGATGGACAAATTGCATGCGTTTCTTCCTCCTTGTTGTTAATATTAATTGGTAAGCATCTGGCCACAGTTAACCTTATTAGTGAATGCTGAAGCAAAATAGGCATTAAACACCTCAGCCTTTTTGATGTCATCAGTTATTAGCTCTCCTTCCTTGTTAAGCAGAAGACCTACACTTTCCTTAGAGTTCATCTACACTGCAACGTAAGACCATGCTTGAGCCCAGGCTGAAGCCTAACCTGACCAATGCAAAAAATTTTAAAAAATTGGGCATGTTAGGCTCAAGAAAAGAAGACTGAAGGAGGTCCTAATAACAGTCTTCAAATATAAGGGCTATTATAAATAAGATGAAGGTTTCTAACCATTAGAGGAGTGAAGTTCTGGAACAGCCTTCCAAGGGGAGTAGTGGGGGCAAAAGACATATCTGGCTTTAAGACTAAGCTTGATACGTTTATGGAGGGGATGGTATGATGGGATAGCTTAATTTTGGCAATTAATTTGGCAACTGATCTTTGATTATCAGCAGGTAAGTATGTCCAGTGGTCTGTGATGGGATGTTAGATGGGGTGGGATCTGAGTTACTACAGAGAATTCTTTCCTGGGTGCTGGCTGGTGAGTCTTGCCCACATGCTCAGGGTTTAACTGATCGCCATATTTGGGGTCGGGAAGGAATTTTCCTCCAGGACAGATTGGCAGAGGCCCTGGGGGTTTTTTGCCTTCCTCTGCAGCATGGGGCATGGGGCTTGAGGTCTTCAAACCACAATTTGAGGACTTCAATAACTCAGACATAGGTTAGGGGTTTGTTACAGGAATGGGTGGGTGAGATTCTGTGGCCTGCATTGTGCAGGAGGTCAGACTAGATGATCATAATGGTCCCTTCTGACCTTAAAGTCTGAGTCTATCCAATTGTTCTCCATGTCTACTCTTTGTTCCCCCTTCAGCTTAATCTGTAGTAAGAGAGATTTAAATTAGATGTTAGAAAACCCTTTCTAACTATAAGTGTAGCTAAGTTCTGGAAGAGGTTACCAAGGGAGCATGGGAAATCCCCATCACTTTTAAGAACAAGTTGGATAAACACCTGTCAGGGACAGTGTAGGTTTTCTTGGTCCTGCCTCAACTCAAGGTTTCTTCCAGCCCTGCATTTCTATGACTTTATGATTAAGTAGGATTGACTAGAAACTGGAGAACACAACAAGGACCTGAATAAGGGCTAAAGCAGCAAGAGGCACTCCCACATCAGAGCCAGTGAGCAGCTCCTTCACTGACCAATCAGAAAGGAACTGTCTGGAATGTTCTGGAGCCTCTAATAAGGTTATGTCTACACTGTGAAGAAAAACTCATAGTGCCAAATCTCAGAGCCCAGGTCAATTGGCTCAGGCTGTGGGATTAAAAATAGCAGTGTAGACATCCCCACTCAGGCTGGAGCCCTGGTTCTGGAAGCCAGAGAGGGTGGATGGTGGTAGACCCTGTGTCCCAGCTCGAATGGGATGTCTACACCTCTATTTTTAGCCCCACACCCCAAAGCCGAGGAGCCCGAATCAATTGATCTGAACTCTGAGACTCCATGCTTCAGGTTTTCCTTTGCGGTGTAGACATACCCTGAGGTACCTGAAGTTGGAGCATACTCAGTAAGTTAGAGCTCTCAAGCCAGCCTGCAGGTGCCTCACTGGATCAAACTTCTCAAGACCTAGAGGCAGTTTCTCACATGACTCATGCTGAGGCAGGAGACATCAGTAATGAGAATTCTGTACAAGTGGTATTTTTAGAGAACTCAGGGCACTATTAGCAAGTAATTAGACACTAATTGTGTGCATTTTTTACCAGTTTAAGCCATTAATGATCTTAATACATCACTACAAAAAAACCCCACATTTATTAATCTGTCCTCTGTGCAATGGCAAAGATGATCACCCTGCCTCTTCATGCCACATACAAAGTGAAAGACAATGCCACTCTGTCCCCAACATGAAAAGATTACAACGGAAGGGAGTTTTATTTGTTAAACTACTAGAACTATTTCCTGTAGTCAGCTGCCTTTTAAACCTTTTCAGCTAAGGACATAGTGACATGAATTGCTCCGTACTACCCAGCCCCACATGCTTTAGATCTTGTCTGGTTTGAACCGAACCGTAGAGAAATCCATACCTCTTTAGACTTGACTTTGATTACTTACTAACTGAAGATTCTTTGGTTTTAATTACAACTATTTTCTAAACTCTCCTGAAAACATTGCATCTTCTTGTTGGCTGAACACTAGACACCTACTGTATTTGCAGACTATAAAACTTCTCAAAAGGAACTTTGTTAAATTAAAATTGACAATTTGTCTTTGAACTCTTGATTTTAAGCAAGGCAGTTTTACTAGATTTTCCTGCCCTGGGGAAAATAGCAAAACTAACTTAAGGAACAAAGGCAGGAATTTCAGCCCACCTCAACCAAATGACCTGCTGAAAAAACAGTGAAATTTAACCACTTAGGGACAGATTGTCTTGTTAACTATGCACATAATATACAGTTTAGGTTTGCTATTTGTTTATCAATGATTAAAAAACCAGGGATTTCATTAGGCAGTATTTTCAAAGGGAAAATAAACTTGCCAGACATGAATGAAGTAAGACTGAATTTTAAGGAGTTGTATGGCTAAAAACCCTTCAGCAATGCAGATGAAGAGTAAACTACAAACACTAAGGAACAAACAATGCAAAATACACACACTACAGGAGAACAAAAAAGTTAGAATGCTTTAAAAACTGCTGCACTTTAAGGGAAAAAGGCTGAACCAAGAAGAGTAGTGACAAAAGGATTCCAGTGAAAAATTAATAATGGCAAGCTTCACAGGATTAGTACACACCTTCCCTTGGTGGATTCTCTTGTAGTTTTACCCCTCCAGAATGCAAAGGTCCAACCGTAGTCGGCAATTCTGTTAGCTGCCTCTTTTCACAACTGAAGTCTGGGAGTCGTGGAGCTTGCGGTCTAGTTTTTCTTGCAGGATTCAGGAAAAAGCAGTATGCACACCTAAATGCTGCACACAGGTTTACAAAAGCATACATAATAATAATCTCACTAAGTTGACTTCAAGTCTCAACATACTAGTATTCAGATACATATTTCCCAAGAAATAAAACTTTGAGTTTCCAGAAAAATAAAGCAGTGTGACAATATAAAGACACTAAAGGACTTTTGTTTTTAAATTAAAAATAGTTTTAAAAAATTGGTTAATAGAGCTATGTAGCGTGTCTTCCAACTTCAGGCCTAAGAGCATCACCACCGAACCTACTTGGGCCCCTCTATACTTCTTCCATTTTCCTCTGTGCGCAGTTGAATGCATGTTCCCTTTCAGCTCTGCTGCTGCTACTTGTGAACACTTCTGGTAAGCATTATTAGGGCTGTCACAAACATCAACAAAACATGCACCTCATGATACACAAAGTATTGCCAAATGCATAAACTGAATCTTTCATCTGTGATTTGGAGTTGTTGACAGATTGTGTATGGAAGAAAAGGATACTTAAAGATTTATAATACAAGACCATTCTTTTGGGGGTTTTGTTGTTGTTGGGTTTTTTAATAGTCCAGTATGGATATCCATTGCCTTTAAATTATTCTGTCAATTATTACGTAGTCATTTCCTTCCCTGAGGGCTACACCTTGATGTGGTGGGAAGACTTGAGAGTTCTCATGAACTGGAGAGCTATGCTAGCAGGAGTTTAACTTCTGGTAGGACCACTCCAGCCAGCCAGGTCAAAGACTAGGGACCAGACAAAAAGCAGTCCATTGCAGGAGTAGACAAGACTCCTAGCCCCAGTAGGCAGCTCGTCTAGGAGAAGACATACTCTGTATTAAAACCGGAGCTAGCCAGTCATGGCCCACAGACTTTGGCGGAGCAGCCACTCTCTTCTTCAGGCTGCAGTGATCTTAGCAAGTGAAACTGGCACAGCCCAGGCTCAAGGCCCTGGTCACTTTGGCCATCAATGGGATCTGCATATGATTGTCTCAATTGTTTCTCCTGCACCTCACAAAGTGCTGCATCTTTGTTTGACCGACCATTTGCACCAGCAAAACAAAATGGCCAAAAAGGATGAGAGAATTACAACCAACTTGCTACCACTTTGAAAAATTATTTGTGTAGGTCTACAGTCCTTAAATGGAGCTCATCCATCAAACTCGATGGGAGACTACATTATTACTTGAAAAATAACCTGCTCTTGTGGTATTTAGTAAGGAAAGCCACGTTTGTGTTGGAAAAACATTAAATGCTGTCCAATAATTTAAAATACACTTTTACAAAAGACCAAACAAAAGTCTCTTTCTTGCACATTTTGACTGTTTGTTGCTCAGACTGATACATAGCATGCATGCTGTAATATCAATCAGAAATAAAGTAATTGTTGCCTATTGTGCTGTATATTTTCTCCCAAACAGAGAGACAGGCCCCCATGCACAGTGGAAAGAAAAGAGATGTCTGAAACTATTTCTTACACATTAGACTTACTGTAGTTTTATTTTGCCTCTTTTGTACATCATCTGTGTTCAATAAAGAACTGTGTCTGTCTTAAGTTATTGTCAGCCATAAATTGACATATAACCTCCAGGGCTTGTTCCTACTCCTGTTTTGATGCCTCCCTGAGATCTTCTTGCCAAAACAAGATTTTCTTTAAGTTCTGGTAAAGCGAAGCACTTTAATGTCCGATAGTTTTTAGCTATAAAACCCTTCTGAGAACTATTCATAGCCCGTAGTGATTCTCAAGGATGTTTTGGAAGAGGCTTATTTCTCCTGAATAGTTTTACACACACAATATCCTCAGCCTGAAAGTTGTAATAAAGTACTTTTTTAAAACTTAAAATGTATCCTAAGCTACTGAATCGTAAATTACCATAAGTAGCATTTCTTAGCTTGTACTAAGAACTTAACTAGAATCAAAATGTTACAGTGCTGCAACAGTCTCTAATGAAGTACAAAACTTGTATTTGAGAAGTAATTTTTTTTTTTTTAAAAAGAACAGACTATGCAAGTTAGTTCTTACCAATGTATTCAAATTCCTCCTTCAGAGCCATACCATTATGAGAAAAACACTGTTGACATATAAGGGCATACCTACAAAAAAAAAAAAAAAGGAGTAAAAATACAGGTGTTAAGTTGAAGCTAAGTATTGAGACAATGGAACTGCTGTATAGTATTTAAGCTGAGAAACTTTTAATATATTTAAAATATTATTAACAAGTAATGCCCAATCCATTTATGAAAAATGTACTAGTTAGCAGGGTCTCTTCACTTATACATCAGAAAAAGACAAGTTTTTAATCATCATCTTAAGAATTAAACCAAGATGGCTAGCGCGTAACCTGTCATATAGCTGCAAATTAAGCATCTGTTTCATACTAGACTCAATAGAAGCCACATCAAAAATACTGGTAATTCAATTTTTATGGTGAAATACAATGATCTGATTAATAGCTCCTCTAACAGAGTTCGCAGGCCAGCTCAAGTGGGTTTGGGACAGTTCAGCAGGCAATTAGTTATAAGCAATTAAAAAGATGACATATGAAAAGAAATTAAGTCTTGGATGTTTTTAGGTGATAGTGCTCTAGTGAAAAAGAAAAGCCTTATTGAAGTGTGAGAGGGAGAATGAATTAAACTATCATTTTAAAACTGCTCGTGCTAGAGTTTACGCTTCTGAGAGTGGGGCAAAAGAGTTCCGGTGAGGCATTAGAGAGCCACTTCATTAGGAAAACTGTATATAAAGCCAGCAATAAACATAAGCAGCAGAATTCTAGAATATCTAATCCTGCACAAACAAAAACCAGACTTTCAACTCATTGTGTATGTGCTTTGTTACTTAATATCATTAGCAAAATTTTACCTGTTCTGTGGACCATCACCAACTAAGTATTCAACAACTCTATCCAAAGCTCCCCTTTCTCGAGGAAGAATAGGTCTTGCTAAAGGAGGGCCTGGTGGATGGAGACCTAACAAATGAAGTAAACATAATGAATTGACTTTTAACTACAAAGTCCTACTACATAATGCACTAGTTCTACTGTACATGCTAATACAGTGTATTAATATGTGCAGTATTTCTAAACTGTCACATTTGTGAAATCCACTAGGGAAGTTGTACCACTTTAGATCAAGCCCAACATAGTCGGACTGCAGCTAGTTTTCTTTTCTTCAATATGTCATTCTTAAAATTCAATTGCTCTTGCTGTTTGAATGTTTCAGTTTTATCAGTTACTAAATGTGGACTTAAAGTTATGATTTCTAAATCACTTATTTAAAAATACTGGTAAGTTTAATACTAAAAACTTGTTCAAAAATCAAATCTTTGAGGAAAAGGATTATTAAAAAGCAAAAATCCACCCTTGTAAACTGAAGAACATTTGAAGGAATGAGTATGAACACACAACATGCCCAATTCTCATTTATCTTAAGGCCCTTTAACACCATGCTGTCAGCGTAAAGGGGTGCTTACAGTGGGTGTAAATATACAAGCACACACTGGTGCTTTTGTATTTGCTGGAACAAGGGATCTCACCTCAAAACACTTTTGCTCTCACTGCCTATATTAGCCAGACGAGACAGAAACTAGGGGGAAAACGTTCACCTGCCCCTCAAATGTAGATTACCAAAAATCCAAAAGGTTAGACAAAGTCAGTCTAGATAGCCCAAAATTAGAATCTTAAAAATATGATCTTGCATACCAGCATCTTAATACCAACAATGGACAATAGATTCTCTCTTAGTACTAAATGGTACTGCAGAGAACAGATGAGGAACCCAAGACTGAACACAAAAATGCTGTTATAAAACAAATAAATTAATAAACCACTGTATGGTGATGCTAAAGAGAGTGATCTTGTTTAGCAGTACAGTAGTTAGGGAAGGCTACTGGTGCATTCTTCTCTGTTAATTTAAAGGATCAAACAGAAAAAAATTACAGTACCTTTATGATCCCAAACTATTTTAGAGGGCAAGCCTTAACTTTTTGCATTGCCATTAATATTACTTGACATTTATGAACACCTGTGGTAGAAAACCTATCAACCATTGCTTCAATGAAGTTTCATCTCTAATAGAGATACCATATTATGGATCATCTCCCTCTCATTTAAAATCATGAAATCTCCATTTTGGAAACTATAGCAGATGATGCAACATGAAAAAATAGCGAAGAGGAAGAATTTACATACTTGTAGTCATCTTTCATAAGTGTTTTGTCCTCTCAAATGAATTAATCTCACAATCAGATTTTGCTTCTTTTTGTCTCCCCTCACATATAGAAATAAGACCACCCAACTCTATAGACCAGAGTTTGGGAACAGCAGGTCTGCTGTACAAGACATATGCAACCTTTAAAAACCTGCAAATTTCCTGTAGCTTTAACTCTTCTCTTCCTTACTCCTGAAGTTGTCAGCCACATTATGGAAAAATTCTTGTCAAATTAATTTTTCAAATCTAAGTAGTCTCAATTATACAAAACCCGTCAAGTATTAAAAATTATTATTCCATCTCCCCAAGCTCTCACATTAGCGGTCAAGAGTCAAAATTTGGCCAAGAGCTTAATGAATAATAATACATGGGTACCCTGTGATACACTGATAACAAATACTGAACAGATTTTACTATTGTCATTTCCAGCCACCTCCTCTCCCATTACTGGATGCCTACATAAACACACTGAGTAGTAGTATATGTTTTAAAGAGAAATTTGCCTCCAACCCAAAATAGTTCTATGCCCTGAAATTTGCAATTCTCTAATCTTCAGAAATAAACCTTACATTGCCATATCATTCTTCTAGTTTCCCATAAGTGAGTTATAAAGTCTGGGCAGACTTTATACTGAAGATTTTTTTGTTCCAAAGTTTAAGCAGTTCATCAGTCAGCAAAACTCAAACTGCTTTTGAAAACAGGGTAACAATGCAGGTGGTAAGGATGAAAAGCTTTGACTTAGACTTCATCCACACTTAACTTTTATGTTTAACAAATCTGAATTGAAAGCATTTATTAATAGATTAAAGCTACAACCAAAATGTTGATTCATGAATAACCAATTTTAAGGTAAACAAAGTTAACTAACTTTAACTACAATGTACTGTTACAGTACCATTAAATGTCAAGACCCTAAAATTGAGACATCCCTCAAAATGCAACACAGGAAAATTTCTGATGAAGTTTTTTTGGTAATGATTCACAAAGAAAACAACACTTTGAATGAAAAAGGCTTTTGAAAACCTATGTTTAAAGACAATAAAAATGCTGACAGAAAAGGGTTATTGTGTTTTCTGTAACTCCCCACTCCTGCAATAGATTAAGGGGTAGAAAAGTGACATATGTTTACTGAAATACAGAATGAAGAATTGCTAAATGGTAAAATTAAGAGCTTTGTAAGCTATATTTTAATAATTTGTAATTATGGATAGTGAATGGGTTTAGATGAGGTAACACTTAGGCCAAGGCCTTGCCTGGCATAAGTGTGGTTTTGCCAATTCTTCTTTGATATAAATTGCTGTTTTGTTTAAAATGATATTATTGCTGGCAAGATACATAATGTGTCATGTTGGAAGATGTAAATAAGAGATACATAAATATGTCATGATAAATATAAAATCCCAGTTTTCTGGGAAAGCTAGGAACAGGGTGACATAGACAGGGGCGGCTCTAGACACCAGCGCGCCAAGCAGGCGCTTGGGGTGGCCGTTTCCCGGGGGGGCGGCATTTGGCTCCGGTGGAGCTCCCGCCGGCATGCCTGCGGCAGGTCCACCGGAGCCCGGGACGAGCGGACCTGCCGCAGGCATGACTGCGGCGGGTCCCGTCTTCCCGCGGCTCCGGTTGAGCTCCCGCAGGCATGACTGCGGCAGGTCCGCTCGTCCCGGGCTCCGGTGGACCTGCCGCAGGCATGCCGGCAGGAGCTCAACCGGAGCCGCGGGAAGAGGGGACCCGCCGCGGGACCGGGGAAGGGCGGCGCAGCGCTCCGCGCTGCTTGGGGCAGCCCGATTTCTAGAGCCGCCCCTGGACATAGAATGACATGACCCCAAAACTGCAAAACCAGCAGGAAAAATGCAGAAGTTGGGTAATTGAAGTTTGCGCGTGCATATTGTATGGGTTACATGCACACACAAAAATGAAGGGGTGATGTGGTAAAAGCCTAGTGGATAAAATTAAGTAATCTGTAATGTAAAAAATGTATAAGAGACTCAAGTGAACAAAGCCGAAATTAGAGAGACACTGCACCAGAAACTGCAGGAATAGGACTGAAGGACTAGACCAACAGATCAGAGAAGGTGATGATCATCATGGAAGGAAAAAGAACTTTCCAGTGCCCTGGAATGCAGCCATTTGGGCCCATTTACCTATTCCATCTTGTCTGTTATTGGCATAAGCATATGTTCAGACATTATAAGTGACAATACTTCTGTTTGAAATTGTATAAAGGCAAAAACTGATTAAGCCTAAATTGGGTGATTCAGTTTCCCACTTTGATATCCAACATTGGCATCCCTCGGTGGCATGAGTCCATGATGTCGTGTTCCCACTTCTGGCTCTTCAGGATTATGAAGTCTCCAGATACTATCAAGGCTTGGAAGGCTGTAGAGAACAGTGCCCTGGCCTCCAGCCATGGTGTTGTCCAACACCGAGACAAGAAAGTAAGTTCTCATAATCATAATGGAAGAGTATGTTAATATATCAGAGGGGTAGCCATGTTAGTCTGGATCTGTAGAAAGCAACATGTGTCTGACGAAGTGGGTATTCACCCACGAAAGCTTATGCTCCAATACATCTGCTAGTCTTTAAGGTGCCACAGGACTCTTTGTTGCTATGTTAATATAATTTGCCACTGAGGGATCTGACAGAAAAGTCTTAGCCGAGGAAGAACCTTGGGACATAGTTAAAAAGACTTAAGAGTAAAGTTGGGAATAAGAAATATAAAAATTCCCCATGAACTGTATATGGAAGTAGTATATTTAATGATTTTGTGTCTGAGGGACAAGTTAAAGAATGCTGCAAACAGTTAAAAGTACAGAATAGAGAAGTTGTGACCAATGATCAAATGACAAACTACAGTATTTGCTCTGGGTAAAAATCAATCACTGAGCTATGACAGTGAGAAACTAAGCACAACACTGGTTATTGTGCAGTTATGGAAAGACAGAACACACAGTAATATGTCCAAGAATATAAAGTGCAATCAAACTATAGAAAATTTAAGGAAACGTAAGGACACTGGTACTAGTGAGGACTTGTCCCATCTGTACCTTTGGGAAGAAGATAATGGCTACTCTGATTTGTATTCCCCCTCAACCTATAAACCTTTTTGCTAAAATGCTGGCCAGCAGTAACACTAAAGATTATAGACCTCTCTAATTGTTAAAAGTTTGTGTTAAGTCACGGAAGGACAAATTCAGTGGTGGATGCCACCCACCACAAGGATCCATGAAAATATATTTGTTTGTGCTAGAAACAGAGAAAAAGGTAGGGAGGGGGCAGCATGTGGGGAGGGGGTGCTCTGGACTAAGCCTGGGGCAGGGGTTTGGGTGCAGAAGGGGGCTCTGAGATGTTGCAGAATGGTAGAGTGCAGGGTGTGGGTTCTGGGAGTTTGGGTGCAGGAGGGGGCTCTGGTCTGGGGCAGAGTGTTGGGGTGCAGTAGAGGGTACAAGGTGCTGGCTCTGGGAGGGGGTCAGTGTTGGGGCTTTGGGCGCAGAAGGATGTATGGGGTACTGGCACTGTGAGGTGGCTCATGGCTGGGGGTTCAGGTGCAGGAGAGGGTTTCGGGTGCTGGCTCCAGGAGGGGACTCAGGGTTGCCTCCTGCTGGGCAGCACTTACCTCTGGCAGTTCCCAGCCGGCGGCAGGTGCAACAAGGCTAAGGCAGGCTCCCTGCCTACCCAGTACCACACCGCTTCCGGAAGGGGCCAACGTGCGCTGTCCCTCTGTGCGAGCCCCGCCCCACACAACTCTCCCGGCCAATGGGAGCTGCGGGGGAGGTGCTTGCAGGCAGGAGCAGCACGTGGAGGGAGACCCCGGCCCCACCCACGGGGCTGCAGGGCTGCTGGCCACTTCCGGGAGTGGCGTAGGGCCGGGGTAGGCAGGGAATCTGCCTTAGTGGCAGCCACACTATGCCGCCAGAGATCATGATCAGCTGGGAGATCCTCTAGGATTGACCAGTCAATTGCAATCGACTGATTGGTGACCATTGTTCTAGACTAATACATAGTCTTACTTCAAAAGGCAGCTTTGCATATACACACAGACTAATGTATTATCATTATACATATATCTCATGCAATGTATTGTATTTTCCTAACAAAACAAGGGTTGGTTTTTTTTGTATATTTTGAATACAAAAGTAGGTTGAAAATCAGAAAAAACAAAATACTACTTTTTCTAAAACTTGGGAATTTTTCAGTAAAAATCTGTTTAAACTGAAAATGAAGGGGCTTATAAGTTATAAGTTTATTTTATAATTTTTTGGTTTATATATTGTAGGCACCTGTGTTTTGAAGTGCTCAAAATACAGGGGAAAACTTATGAATGGCTCAGTCCTCAAACCAAATACAATCTGAGTTTATATATTTGTGGCATAACTTGCCAATTGGGGAGCATCAAAAATCCACATGAATTGGTTAAAAATGTTTAAAGAGAAAACATAATATTTAGCAAAATGGTTATTGGAATATTTTCTAAAATGGTTTTTTAATTACCAAGTTAAACTGTATTAAAACCAACAACAAGCTTCTCTTGGGAGTTTATATCTGAATAGATAGAAATAGTTGCCCCTTCATATAGTTTTAAAAGGTAGTAGTTGGGAATGGAACCCACAAGTGACTGAGGCAGTCACTAAATTGAAACAGGTATTAGCCTCAATTCCAGTGTTGGTTCAGCCTGACTATTCACAACCTTTTGTGTTGGAATTAGCTGCTACAGAAATAGCACTGGCAGTCGCCTTGGGTCAGCATAGGAATTCAAAACTCAGACCAACTGCTTATGCATTGAGATACTAGCTCCTATAGAACAGAAATATACCTGGTATGAAAGACATATGTTAGCTACATTTGGGCTGATAAGCATTTTGCTTATATTGTGGGACCATCATCTTTAATTATCAATATACACCCCAGTACAATTCTTGTTATTTGCCCAAGCATTAATGGAAACCCCGAAGAGGGCTAATCAGTCACAATAATGAGGAAGCTGAAAATCACACTATAGCTATAGGTAATGTGAAAGGCAATGGGTACATATATATTAATAGATGCTTGACAAGCTTTAAAAGATATCCACATAGGGAAAATGCATAGCCTCATTACCAAAAAATATCTGCTAGACTGGTATAGGAATGAAACAACTAGTCACAGAGGTTAATATCCTCTGGAATCTAGCTGTGGTAACATCACATCCTAATTATAATTAAAAAAAAAAGCCTTTTGTATAGTAAAGCCTCCCCCCCCCCCCCCCCCCACTTTCACTGCCAATAAAGCATCCTCAAAGACTCCAGTTTTAAGGAACATGTCCAGCCATGTACCTCACATACTGGAAGACACATGGATGGTGGCAAGCACCTCTTCTGGACTGCTGCACAGAGGTGCAAGTCAAATGGATCTGTTGATATGATGCCCTAGGGGCCATGTCACAAAGCTGTGGTATAGATCATAATAATGAAACAGAAACCCAAGAAAGAAATCATCTCAACTGCCAGGACAGCTGAGTACCTAGAATGGACATAAAATGTGGGAAATAAAGACTACTGTGTGGTTATAAGCCAGTAAAAATACAATCATGGATGGAAAGTGTGCCCATTCAATCAGCTCAATTGGTATTTTATTCTTAAAATTCAAAACTTAATTGAATTAGCCAAAATTATACCTATACTCAAATTTGTTGAGCCAGTAATAGTAAAAAGTCAACTAAGCTTTGGCACTAAGCTATGCAATTATTTCCTAACTTTAAAATACCTACTGTAAAATTAAATCTGTACTTAAAAGTCTTTATTAAAATAACATACATACCATAGAATTCACATGCAAGAACAATTAAATACAATAGATAATTAGACAGTTTGTTACAGCCAGTTACTGGGACCAAAGGAATACAATTGAGGAACATCCAGATATGGCATTTAGTTTTAAGATAGTATTATGGATACAGGTGTTGATAATTGTATTAATGCTTATAATGTGTTTAAGATAAAGTGGATTTGTGGCTCAGTTTCCCACTTGAAGCCCCAACAAAAATCAGTTCATCTGATGAAAGCGATAAAAATGAAAATTTATGCTTTCTACCATCTTCAGTTGGCTTGAAGACTCTATCCCATCCTTATGGATGATGACCAGTTATACTGTCTTTATCACCTCCTCGCTGGACTACTGCAAAGCAATATACTTGGACAAGAAGCAATCAATGCTTAGGAAACTCAGAGTATAGACTGTTGAAGCATGTTACCTAAGCAACATGGGTTATGATGCGCACATCCAACCTGCTCCCTGCTCTGACACTGGTTTCCCCACAGACTATCCAATCAAGTTCAAGGTCTTGGTCCTTACCTTCAAAGTTGCTTAATGGCCTATGCCCAGAATATTGAAGAGACTGCCTAACGCACAGAAGGAAGTGCTCTCGCAACTACTTTGCTCCTCAGGCACAACAGAACTTACTACCTTTAGTATTACTACTTTAAGAGTAAAACTCGCCTGTGCAGGAGATAAAGCCTTCTTTGGAGGACAGTCCCAGACCGTGGAATAAACTCCCACCGGAACTAGCTACCACCACAAACCTGAGCATCTACCACTAAGTGAAATGTACCTTTGCCTTACTTAACAAAACATAAAGCAGCATGTATTCATTTATAAGTATATAATACTAAACTGTAGAAGATTTCACCCTGGGGGGAGAAGGTGAGAGAAAAAGTTAACCACACATGACAGATGTTCATGAGATTGCTCAATGCACTACTGCAAAAAACTCTCAGCTACTACAGTGATGAGGGCTGTATAAGAACCTAAACAGAACACAATATATGGAACAATCATATTAATTACATGCTATGTCAAGACACACTCAGGAGGGCAACCCAAAAAAGACAGTTACCTCTTTTTTTGTAACTGGTGTTCTTCGAGATACGTTGCTCACGTCCATTCCATTGTAGGTGTTGTGCTCGCCACACACACCAGTGCTGGAAGTTTTTCCCTCAGCGGTATCCACAGGGGATCAGCTCTGGCATCCTCTGGAGTGGCGCATATATGCCATGGTATAAGGGGCACTGTCGGCTCCCCCCACCCTCAGTTCCATTTTGCCGGAAACTCCAACAGTGGGGAAGGAGGACGGGTCATAGAATAGACATGAGAAACATCTCGAAGAACACCAGTTATGGAAAAGGTAACTGTCTTTTTTTCTTCAAGTGCTTGCTTATGTCCATTCCATTGTAGGTGACTCCCAAGCAGTACCACTGGAGGCGGGTAGGAGTTCATGGATGTGTCGACTGCAACACAGCTCTGCCAAATCCAGCATCATCTCTGGCCTACTGAGTGATGGCATAACGCGTTGTAAATGTGTGCACTGAAGACCATATGTCCACAGATGTCCTGGATGGGGATATGCACTAGGAAGAATGCTGAGGATGCTTGAGCTCTGGTCGAGTAGGCCTTCAATACAGGTGGCAGTTCAGCCTGTGCTAAATCATAACATAACCAGACACAGGAGGTGATCCAGTGCGAGATCCTCTGCAAGGACACTGGAAGGCCTTTCATCCTGTCCACTGTCTCAGTGAAGTGTTGGGTTGACATTTGGAAGGGCTTGGTGCGCTCCAGGTAGAACACTAGGGCGTGCCAGACATCCAAAGTATGCAGCTGCCTCTCCTCTGCGGCGGAGTGCGGCTTTGGATAGAGAACCAGGAGATATCCTGGTTAACATAGAAGTGGCACCATCTTAGGCAGGAATGCAGGATGGGGTCACAGCTGGACCTTGTCTTTGTAGAAAACTGTATAAGGAGGTCAGGAAGTAAAGGCTTTAAATTTCAGATACTTGTCTTGCCAAGTTAATGGCTACAAGGAAGGCAACCTTCCATGACAGGTGTGACATGGAACAAGAGGCCAGGGACTCTAAGGGAGGTCCTGGAGCCTCAAGAGGACACAGTTGAGGTCCCACTGTGGAACCGGATCCCAGACCAGTGAGAAAAGTTGCTCTAGGCCTTTTTGGAACTGGATGGACATGTCCTGTGAGAACACCAATTTTCCCTGGTGTGGAAGGCCGATATGGCTGCTAATTGCATCCTGATAAAGGAAAAAGCGGGGCCTTGATGCTTAAGGTACAGCAGGTAATCCAGGATAGACTGCAAAAGACCTTGTTGGGGAGATGCCACATAGGAGAATCGCTTCCACTTTGCTAGGTAAGTCGTTCTGGTGGAGGACTTTCTGCTTTCCAAGAGGACTTGCTGTACATGGCTGGAGCAGGCCCTCTCCTCTGTGTTCAACCATGCAGCAACCAAGCCATGAGATGAAAGAAGTGAAGGTTCAGGTGCAGTAGCTGCCCGTGGTCTTGTGAGAGGAGATCTGGGCAGCTGAGCAGTGGCCATAGAGGGGCCACTGCCAGATCCATGAGCTTGCTGAACCAGAGTTGGCGAGGCCACGCTGGAGAGATCATGATGACCCATGCTTTGTTTGTTTTGACTTTTGCTAGGATCCTACTGATAAGTGGAATCGGCGGAAATGCGTACATCAAATCCCCCTCCCACAACAGAAGGAAGGCATTGGAGACTTAGGGCTGGTCTACACTGGCGGGAGGAGGGGGGGTTCGAACTAAGATATGCAATTTCAGCTACACCATTTGCATAGCTGAAATTGAAGTATCTTAGTTTGACTTACCTGGTCATCCTCACGGCGGCGAGTCAACTGCCGTGGCGCCCACGTCAACTGCGCTTACTCCTCCTGCCATGGTGGAGGACGGGCGTCGATTAGCGGATCGATTTATCGCGTCCAGATGAGACGCGATAAATCGATCCTCGATACATCGAACACTACCCGCCGATCCAGCAGGTAGTATAGATGTACCCAGAATCCCTGCCTAGGCCCTGAAAGGACTCATAGACTTTAAGGTCAGAAGGAACCATTATGATCATCTAGTCTGACCTCCTGCACAATGCAGGCCACAGAATCTCATCCACCCATTCCTGTAACAAACCCCTAACCTATGTCTGAGTTACTGAAGTCCTCAAATTGTGGTTTGAAGACCTCAAGCTGCAGGGAATCCTCCAGCAAGTGACCCATGCCCTATGCTGCAGAGGAAGGCGAAAAACCTCCAGGGCCTCTGCCAATCTGCCCTGGAGGAAAATTCCTTCCCGACCCCAAATATGGTGATCAGTTAAACCCTGAGCATGTGGGCAAGACTCACCAGCCAGCACCCAGGAAAGAATTCTCTGTAGTAACTCAGATCCCACCCCATCTAACATCCCATCACAGGCCACTGGGCATACTTACCTGCTGATAATCAAAGATCAGTTGCCAAATTAATTGCCAAAATTAGGCTATCCCATCATACCATCCCCTCCATACACTTATCAAGCTTAGTCTTAAAGCCAGATATGTCTTTTGCCCCCACTACTCCCCTTGGAAGGCTGTTCCAGAATTTCACTCCTCTAATGGTTAGAAACCTTCGTCTAATTTCAAGTCTAAACTTCCTAGTGTCCAGTTTATATCCATTTGTTCTTGTGTCCACATTGGTACTAAGCTTAAATAATTCCTCTCCCTCCCTAATATTTATCCCTCTGATATATTTATAAAGAGCAATCATATCCCCCCTCAACCTTCTTTTGGTTAGGCTAAACAAGCCAAGCTCTTCGAGTCTCCTTTCATAAGATCGGTTTTCCATTCCTCGGATCATCCTAGTAGCCCTTCTCTGTACCTGTTCCAGTTTGAATTCATCCTTCTTAAACATGGGAGACCAGAACTGCACACAGTATTCCAGATAAGGTCTCACCAGTGTCTTGTATAACGGTACTAACACCTTCTTATCTTTACTGGAAACACCTCGCCTGATGCATCCTAAAAATCGCATTAGCTTTTTTAACGGCCATATCACATTGGCGGCTCATAGTCATCCTGTGATCAAGCAGTACTCCGAGGTCCTTCTCCTCCTCTGTTACTTCCAACTGATGCCTCCCCAGCTTATAACAATAGTTTTTGTTATTAATCCCTAAATGCATGACCTTGCACTTTTCACTATTAAATTTCATCCTATTACTATTACTCCAGTTTACAAGGTCATCCAGGAGCAGTTCTGTTGGCACTTCCTGTTCTGTCTGGTGGCAAACAGGTCCACTTGGGAAGTTCCCCACTATTGGAAGAGCACTTGAATGATCTCTGGATGGAGGGACCACTTGTAGGGAGAGAAGAACCACCAGCTGAGATGATCTGCCAGCACATTCTGGATGCTGGGGAGGTGCGACACTTCAAGGTGGATGCTGTACTGGATACACAATCAGAGCACTTCCTGGCAGAGAGCTGATGAGCGGGCTCCCCCTTGCCTGTTGATGTAGATCATCGAAGCTGTGTTGTCCGTGAGTATCTGTACAACTCGACTGGAAAGATGGGGCAGGAAGACTCCACAGGCTAGGCAGACTGTTCTGAGTTCCCTGATGTTTATGTGCAACATCAGTTCCTCTGGGGACCATGTCCCTTGAGTTCGCAATATGCCAAGATGCGCTCCCCAGCCAAGGTCAGAAGCATCCAATATCAGAGATACCAAGGGTCGAGGTGTCAAACAGAACTCCTGCCAGCACCACCCTGGGGTCGTTCCACCACTGCAGGGAGGCTAGTGACAACCTTGTCCAGATGGTCTCTGGACGGGGCATAGACTATGGTCAGTCACTGCTGAAGGGGTCACAGCCTAAGCCTCGCATGACAGACAACATAAGTACATGCTGCCATGTCCTTAAGTACCAGGGACTGGCTCTTCTCCGGGTGCTTGCAGTGTTCTTAGGCACTGGTGAAGACAATAGGTACCTGGGAGCTCTTGTAGACGAAGGGAGTGCGCTGCACCGAGGCTGAGGTGAGCGTGGTCTTTTTGGGTCCAGGGCATAAAGTCCTTACAAATTTGGCATGGGTCTTTCCTATGCGCTTCCCCTAAGCACTTGAAACATCTCGAATGTGAGTTGCTCAAAGGCATAGACTTGTTGCAATCAGCACAAGATTTAACCCCCAGCAACCAGGTCATGCCTCGGCACTGGGACCAAGGACAGCTTCACTGTATAAAAGTGGGGTTGTCCAAACCAGTGGTTCTCAACCTTACCAGTCTACTGTACCCCTTTTCAGGAGTCTGATTGATTGTGTACCCCAAGTTTACCTCACTTAAAAACTGCTTGCTTACAAAATCAAACATAAAAATACAAAAGTGTCACAGCACACTATTACTGAAAAATTGCTTATTATCTAATTATATGGTAAAATTATAAAGTACATCGATTGGCATATAAATATTTTACTTACATTTCAGTGTATAGTATACAGAGCAGTATAAACAAGTCATTATCTGTATGAAATTTTAGTTTGTACTGACTTCACTACTGCTTTTTACGTAGCCTGTTGTAAAACTTGGCAAATATCTAAACTATCTATCTAAAACTACTTAAATTATCTAAACTAAGAAACTAAAACTATTTACATAAATTTCGAGTAAAACCACTAAGGGATGAGATTAGGGTGACCAGACAGCAAGTGTGAAAAATCGGGACATGGGTGAGGGGGTAATAGGAGCCTATATAAGAAAAAGACCCAAAAATCGGGACTGTCCCATCTGGTCACCCTGGATGAGATTGCCTAAGCAACAAGAGGTTCCAGCAACCATCACGGGCAGTAAGAAGGAACTGAAGAAGGGCAGGGTTGGTGGGGCCTTATGCCACCACCCAGCTCTAAAGGCAGCACTTTAAAATAGTGTTAAATATAAAAAATATGTTTTTAATTTATAAGGAGGAGTCGCACTCAGAAGCTTGCTGTGTGAAAGGGGTCACCAGTACAAAAAGTTTGAGAACCACTGTTTTAAGGTCACTGAGACAAAACACTCCCATTAAAAAGGAGTGGGCATAGCTGAATATAAAGCTTTAGAACACTCTGACAGCATACTATACTCTGGAAGAAAAGAAACTGAACACCTAAAATAGTCTAGTAATAATACTTTAGATGGAGGACTGAATTTTTAAATATTATAAGACTCTCCATAACATTTTATATTGCAAGCACATTTACTTGCTACATGTTAATAGTAAATGCAGAGAAGTGCATAAAGAAATCTAGATATATTAAATATGAGAACGTGCTCCACAAGAGTATCTTCAATCACTTGCATACTAATAACTCTGAAACCATGCATCTTAGTCTTCATGCTGTTATGGACAACAGTAATTAATATAAACATCAAAAGCAATCATTGTACGAAGACTGGTCATTTTTGCAAAGCTTGGCAAACTCTCAACTACCTGCTGGTTATTAATTTTCAAACATATGGGAGCTCTGTTGTGGTTCATGTTAAATTGATTCTCTTCTACAAAATACAATAATAAAAATGAATGAATATTCTTACTTCAGAGATAATTAAGCCCATTCATATTTGTTGCAAGTGATGCATAAACTTAGGTGGAAAGACATTTACTCTGATATTGAATTTAGTTTAGACTAAAATGTTGTGGTTGAGAGTGTACATGCACAAAAGTCAGGAAATCCAAAGATATGTCTTCCACAGTAACCATGACATAGTGTTTGTAATTTCTGTATATGAGAAATAAGTGAATCATCATATTATATACATATACACACATACAACAGAAACTACATATATGCAAAGGAAAACATGTCAGTTACTAAAGGAAACAATTTGATTTGTGCATGTAAAATATTAGCCACAAAACTTGCATTAATAGTTTCTTTTTACTTAAAAGACCTAGCAACTGTGCATTGCAATACACCCATTAAATACCGATTTCACTGTTCTATACTTAGAAGCTCAAATTCAAATAAACACAATTTAGTTCAATGTGCCTACATCTTAATATTGCTAAGAAAAATTACACATGGTTAAATAATTAAATATGAGCAAACATTTAACCAATTATTTCAGCAATCCAACAAGGAGCATATGCTTTAGGTACATGCCAAGTTTGAACTTGTTAAACACTGCCATTAAGTAGAGCTGTCTCACTGCAATACATTTACTGGTGGGAAAACTTCACTTTGGTAACTTAAGAAGCTTATCAGGATTTACTAAAAACTTTCCCCAACACCTCAGTTTTGGACTCAGAACCAACATTGGAAGTTTCACCATAAAGGTCATTTTCAAGTAGTTAATTGTTCGAGAACAGGGCATTACAATTAAAGTGTCTTCTCTAATCATTCTACAGAATTTGCTACCATCATAGGTCAGCATGAATTAACTTAATATGGTGAGAAGTTTAAATCCTGCTCCATTTAAAATCTTATCCCACTAAGTTGTTTTAAAGTATAGTAAAAATCCATTTCAAAATTAAATTGCCCAAGTTTCTCCTAATGAGAGAGAGAAAGATCATCAATGTACTGATATATTTTATTACCTAATGTAAGCCAAAAACTTAAAATAATCACTATAAACCTTAAAACTAAGGGGACATAAGTCACAGCTAAAAAAACTCCTTGGCAACAGTATAAAGAGAACAAAAACTACTCCACAGAATATGGATTAAATTGCAAAGAATGATATCAAGTATTTTTCATGGAGAATTTCCATTCTCAGTTTTGACCCAGAACTAAGCTGAAAAAGCATCTGCAAAGCAGGAGGCCCATTCAGAAGTGAACAGTTTGAAGTGTCTTGGGTAACTCACTATTTTTTAAACATCACAACTGTTGCTAAACCCCCTTTTATTGGACTACAGTACAAAATTAACATGCCATTTTTAGAAAAATCCATCTATCTAGCAGAAAAGATTTTAGGGTATGCAGTATTTTACACTATAACTCATGCTGCATCAACATCCCTGCTAGAATAAAAATTTAAATAAATGTCAAGATGCATAATAAAATATGTGCAGAGTTTAGTGAGAAACGAATGTATACTGAAAGCGTTTTCCTTTTTACCTGATTTATATAAAATCTAGAGCTTTCCTAAACCATGATCATAAAAAGGTATGTTATACTGTTGACTACAGAATACTGCAAAGTTTTATTGCCATTTAAACAAAGAAGCCATAACAGTTAAATGAGCTCAGGCAATAGGTTTCAGTATCACAAGGTGCCAGCTGTAAAGAGTTATGGCTAATTGAATATGGAACTCCTGCTTAATCAGATAACTGCTCTGCTATTTCCAAATGAAATGCCATTTCCATACTGTCTGAAAATGGCCTGTTTTATTGGTAACCAGAGAAAACAATATAAACTGTAAATAACATTAAGTGCTCTGTTTACCCATTCCAGGCACTGAAGTAGCAGGGGATCCAGGACGTCTTGGTAACACATTTGACTGCAAAGCTGGTGCAACGGTTCTTTCTGGAGGTCCACCAGGAGCTGAAGCGTCCCTTTGCAGACCAGGAGATGCTGCTAGTGGACCTGGAGCTTTGGGAGATCCCTGTTTAGGGCTTACTGGGGTGGCTGCAGAGATATTTCTTTGAGCTGGGGTCCGCTGACGAATTTCTGACAGGAACATGTACATACTGAATTTAATATTCGATACCATATTGCAAGTAACAAAAACACAAAGTATTACTATTCTAATCAGTAAGAGAAGTAATAAGCAGGAAGTCAAATACCTGTATACAAGACTACACTACAAAGACCAGTCATACTCTGAGGGCAGATCTACACTATGGGGGAAAATCGATATAAGATACGCAATTTCAGCTACGTGAATAACGTAGCTGAAGTCGAAGTATCTGATATCGAATTACTTACCGTCCTCACGGCGCGGGATCGACATCCGCGGCTCCCCATGTCGACTCCGCTACCGCCGTTCGCGTTGGTGTAGTTACGGAGTCTACATGAGCGCGTTCGGGGATCGATATCGCGTCTAGATGAGACGCGATATATCGATCCCCGAGAAATCGATTGCTACTCGCCGGCGGGTAGTGAAGACGTACCCTGATTAAGCATGCACTTCAGTATAAGCAGTTTGATCAAATACACAATCCTATATTTTAATACCAGCATTTGATTAACAACTGGTACATACTCAGAACAAAGTGTCTCCAAAGGTGCACTAATAGAGAGGTAATTGCTTAGTATACATATCTTAGTGTACAAAATGAGACATTAGTTGCTAGAATTAACTTGCTATACTCAAACAGAAAATCTGAACACAATGACTGATCACTAACTTAGGCTTTAGTTTAAATGTTTCCAAATATTGTTTCAAATTCTATGGAAGACTAAGTCATTTTGCTGGCAACTGGTAAAGTATTCAGTCTGAATTCCCCAGCAGTATTGGTAGTACACACCATTAATTTTCCAAATTAGAAAATCTAATGGTCCCTTCTTGCCTTAATCTATAATTTCAGTCTGCCCAGTTTCGTCCACCCTACTCTACCACCCTATTTTTTTTAGTGCGTGCTTGATTTGTTATTGCAGCAACAATGCACTGAGGGGGAATTATGAACTATGGTCTACCCTCCTGCCTTTTTAAGAAAGAGAAAAGCATGCTCAGACTGAATTATAGGCTGGTCATCAATACGGCAAACAATTTAAGGGGACCTCTTCAGTCCTCCTCACTCAGACAGAACTCCCATTTACACCAATAGGAATTTTGTTTGAGTAATGCATTGGGCCTTGGGCAGTTACAATTATTTATGGCAGAACTGAACAGCCACTAATTTAGCCATCCAGAAATTTGTTAACCAAACAGCTTTAATAATGAAATAGCATTTTTCTCTCACACACTTCTCTCCCCACTGGTTCCTAATAACCACTGGCACAACCATCTTCAGGCATCAGTGCCTGTCTCAAATACCTATGAAATAATGTACAACACTTGGAAATCCACCCTAAACACAATGACAAACTCCTTCACTCCATCCTTCCCCACAATTTCACATTATCCATGGGCAGTAGGACAGCTAACCGGTACGTCAACTTCTTCCTGGGCCACCTCAAGGAAGAATTACTGGAAAAATGTGCCATGAAACCAACGATATACCTGACATACATTGATGACATCTCCACATGCCTTTCACAACGTGTGACGCATCTTACCCAGTGCATCAAATGCCCCCAACAAAAACAATGTGGGTGAAACCAGACATTCACTACGCTTTCAAATGAACTCTCACAAAAAAAATGATAAATGACAAAAATACCCCATCACCTGTGGGTGAACACTTTTCACAAAGCCATCACTCCATGTCTGACCTCTCAGTCCTCATCCTCAAAGGAAACCTGCACAACACCTTCAAAGATGATCTTGAGAACTTAAATTCATAACTCTGCTAGAAAACAGACTAAAAAACAGACTAAAAATACACTAGTTTTAAGGCTCATTACAATTGTAACACACCCTACTGCCTGCTAACTCTTAATTTCCCACTTTATTTTAAGTACTACATGTGAACCTCTCGTGCTTAACAGTATGTCCCACCTTGTATTTAACTTGGACATTCTGGTCCCCTTCCTCAAACCCGAAGAACAACTCTGTGAAGACTTGTCCTTTCCACCAACAGAAGTTTGTACAATAAAAGACTTTACCTCACATATCTTGTCTGTCTTTAGAAACACACATTAAAAAAAAATTCCAGCTGTATTTATTGCTATAAACTCACTGCAGTAGGGTGGACATTTACATGAAATCAGCAGATAATAGTTTACTAAGCCCCCTTCCAAAGTGGGGAAACTCACAGAACACCAGTGTCCACCAGATGAAAATTAAACCCGTAGTGCGCATGACTGATGAAAGCAGCAAAGAGTCCTGTGGCACCTTATAGACTAACAGTCGTATTGGAGCATGAAAGCTCATGCTCCAATACGTCTGTTAGTCTATAAGGTGCCACAGGACTCTTTGCTGCTTTTACAGATCCAGACTAATATGGCTACCCCTCTGATACATGACTGATGAAGTGCATTGTAGGCACTTTCTTTTGGATGGTTTTCCTTGTTACCTACACTGATAAATGTTAGTGAATTTGGTGACAACAGCTTATTTGAAGATTTGTGTCAGGGGTTAACTGAGATCAAAGGGAAACTGGTCACATGTTACATTTAGGGAGTGAACTGTCCCGCAAAACCTCAGACTCGACAGATTACTGTATATTCAAATAATTAAACATAGGCCAGGTCTACATTACAAAGTTAAGTTGCCGCTGAGCAATGTAGCTGGGTCATGACAAATCCATACCTCTGAGGAAAGTAGCTATGCTGATCTAACCCTCGGTGCAGACAGCGCTAAATTCACAGAAGAATTCTTTCATTGACCCGGCTACTGACTCTTGGGGAGATGGATTACCTATGCAGATGGGAGAACCCCTCCCATCGCTGCGTGAGTGGCTACATTTAAGCATTACAGTGGTGTAGTTGCAGCACTGCAACTGTGCTGCTAAAGAATTTTAAGTGTACACATAGGCTTAGACAACAGTTGTCAGCCTCAAGTGCTGGCCAAAGGTTAACTGAACTCTGTTCATCCTCATTGGTGGTATAGGGGCCTACTGCTCTAGAAAGTATTGATCATTTTTATTATAAGTTGGTGCAATTAAATTAATTTTAACCATGTTTTACATTCAAGTGCCTCTTCACCTTGTTACACAATTTTTTTACAGAAAAGGGCAGGTCTAGATCAAGAGGTAACAGTAACCCTGCTGCACATACTGTATGGCAGGATCTCATTCTCCTCTAAAGAGTGGAGACAAAAAAAGTCAAAGAGATCAGATGTAGAACAGACATTAGAAAAGAGAGCTGTGATAAAACATTTACCAGGGATCAACTGTGTCAAACATGCTTCTCCCACTAAGCTCTCCACCTTCCCATCCCTCCTACATCTCCTTTGTAAAATCCTAAATGAAGTACACAAGTATCATATTTCAGCCTTCTCCCATCTCTATCCCATTCTTTTAGTCCAGTAGTCCCCAAACTTTTTGTCTGGCGGGCGCCAGACAAAGGACCATGGAGGTGGTCAAGCATCCGCCGAAATGCCGCCAAATTTCTGCGGCATTTTGGCGGCGACACCTCTCAATGACGTCACTTGTCGGTGGCAAGTGGCGTCATCGAGAGGCGTTGCCGCTGAATTTCGGCGGTGACGCCAAAATGCCACAGAAATTCAGCAGCATTTCAGCGGATGCTCTACCGCTGGCCAGGACGCGGGTGCATTCAGATGGCACCTGCGGGCATTGCTTTGGGGACCCCTGTTTCAGTCTTTCCCCGGTAGTGTCTTTTTTGTCTTGCTTCTACATTCCTCCTTAGTCCAAATCTTTTTTTTTTTGTAATTATCTTTTTCACCATCCTCCACTATACAGTCCTTCATCCCTCGCCACAGTTAATATTTCTTTCACCACATATGCAGAGCAAGGTCAGTGGGGCCCTTATTGTCAGGACAGCATTCTGCTTTGTGCTGTCCCAGGGGTTTAGGGCTCAGTCTATCAACCTCCAAAGGTTTTGCAGAATAGAAGCAAGAAGGGAAAAGAGGGAGAAGTACTGATAGCTGGGGATACAGAAGGCAGTAAAAGCATCTGGGATAGAGAGACTGTCAAACAATGCATAAGGTGCGCAGGAGGAGAATTCTTTTGCTAAAGCAGTTTTGCTGCTCTTGTGCTGGTCTGCAGGCTTAGGGAGGACAAAGGAGCTGTTTAGCCTGCAGACAGCCATCAGAAGGGGGATGAAAAAGACAAAGACAGAATAAAAAAATACTATTTTCATTGGTGTGTGTATAGGAGGACTGCTTTCATCAGCTGCACCTCAGTCAGCAAGAACAGGGTAGACAATACTTATATGCCTATCCTAGACCAATCACCACTTCTCTGCTAAACCTCTGAATCTTCTATTCCTAAAGTACATGCCATAGGCAATTTTTGCTGCAAGGTTTCACAAATGTTTGTTGATTTCAGTGAAAACTATTCCCACTGGGAGAAGAGAATATTTTAGTAGCTATAGTATTTAAGTCACATTCACCTTAAAAGATCATGAAGTAATTTAACACTTGGGGAAAAAGCAGGAGTCCCCTTTGTCCAGCAAACAGATATACCTCCGACAGTGCCAGTACAAACTTTCTCACATGTCTACTCTGCTTCAACTCTCTAGAAATACAAATGTTTCACTAGCCATTCAATTCTGGGTGCTCTGAGATTTAAAACTAAGAAAAGGACACACTTCCATTATGAATACTCCTAGGCTCACAAGCTCAATAGCTATCAAATGGGTAGGCCTAAATTCTAGCAATCTGGAATTACGTCAAACCTTTCAGTGGTATATCACTAATTCCCTAATGTTGGGTTTTAGGTTTATTCGCCCTTCAAGGGGCTCATGCAATAGACCGGTCTCAACAGAAGACCTAGTAATGGTTGGGAGTGGTCACCCCTTAGCGGATGGTCTACAACTCCACTGGCAATCATACAGATACACAGGAATGAGATTGATGAACTCTGACAGGAGAACTGCCTCTACCCCAGGAATAAGTATGGTAACATGTTAAGCCTGTGTGCCAGAAGGACCAGAATATTTCTGCTCAAGAGCCAGTGATATATCTGGTCAAGCAGAAGTGTTTTCTGCTGAAGTAGTAGGGACAAAAAGGAAACTAGAGTCCTAATAAACAATTCTAGCAAATAACTGGATGTGGGCAATTAAGCTGGAAACAGCACATGTTGGCATATAGTCTTGCCTGTAGTGAGACCTACACCCAAATATAGGGTAACTGCCAGAAGGAAGCAGAACTATAAGACAGACTGGATTCTATATACTCAACTAGTCTTATTTTGAAAATGGAATTTATCAGGGCTGAACTACATGAACACTTATTCAAATGCCAAATTTCTATATGTCCAGAAAAGTTCCACAATTTGATAGAAGGATTGTGTCACCTGGACCCCATTTTTAATATGGAAGAGAGTTACAAAACTTTTTCCTTTATTTGAATATCTTGCAATTAATCAATTGATTTTCTTCTGGGTATATGTGCAAACCAGCTGTATGAAAACTAAATTCCGCATTGGGAATTATTTGTTTTAGGTCACAAAAAGACAGCCTTGGTTTAATTTTTTGGTCTAGACCACTTAGGTCCAAATTCTGCAGTCACTCATGTTGAGTGGTACTCAGACAAGTAGGCAGGCCAATTCAGGGTGGATGTGGTCCATTCCCACTCTCTTGGTATTGAAACCTCCTCCTCTATTATTGGGAGTGGACCACATCTACCCTGACTGAACTGGCCTTGTTAACACGGATTCTCAACTCCCTTCTCTTCATGTGTGAGTATATTTATGCCTGCATCTGTAATTTTCACTCCATGTATCTGAAGAAGTGGAGGTTTTATTCCACAAAACCTTATGCCCAAATAAATATGTTAGTCTTTAAGGTGTCACCGGACTCCTCGTTGTTTTTAATCCTACTGTTTAAGACTAGAACTATTTATTTAAAAAGCAACCGGCATTGCATTATTGCCACACATTTAGACTAATTATTTTCTCCACAGAAATGACTGCTATGTAATTGTGGATTCACTAGATCTTTTAAGTAAACAGCTCTTCAGCTTTATAGATAGTTTCCATTTTCATCTATTCAAATATTTTCTTTTTTTAAATCTGTCATGAGTGCAACATTAAAGTTGAGACCAATCTGGCCACACTTTCATCATTACTTATCCTCTTTTTAAGGGGACAGAATTCACAAGTATTGACATTTAAATGATAATTGAGTTGCTAATATCTACCGCACTTCTGACCAGTTTAAGTGAAGAGAAAACTTAATTAAGGTTTGCACATAATTTAAATACGTTGCATTAAATTACATTCATGCAGACTTACATTTATCATATGGATCAATTTGAAATTGATATTTAGTTGCACCAATAGTGAATTATATACTGCACAAACCAGTAGCAGATCTGGTTTTGGTTCAGAGTTACTACCTACTTTGAATTGTACTACCCAAGCCAAACCTGAGAAACTAACAATATTCTTCTTGATGGCCTGACCTATAAGGTGAAACACATCTATTCAAGAAAATCAGAGATTAACAAATTTAATACTGGGCTGGTAGCAAACTAGTCCAATTTTCACACAGCACTTTGAGCAGCAATGCTTATAAAGAGGCTAGGAATAAGTTTCCAGGCAGCTTCACTCTTTATCCAGCACTACTCAAATGCTCAGGAGAGCAGTGATGATCTAGCTCTTGTGCATCTGCTGATCTAACTCAAGAAAAAGAATGAGGACTAAAAGGATAAAAGATATGAGGTAGCTCAAACAGAAGATAGGGCTTATGACAGGAATCACACTGAAATTCTATGACTGGTGTTATTCAGGAGATCAGACTACATGATCATAATGGTCCCTTCTGGCGTTAGAATCTAGGACTCTATGATTAGGACAGATAAACATAGTGCAGAAGAGAAGACAAAGACTGTTGCCAAGACATCAGGAAACCAAAGGAGAAAGCTGTTTGTGAAAACAGCACACTGCAAAACTTGCTCATTGTCACGACAATGGCAAGCAAGGATGGGCTAGTAAAAAAAAAAAATCACGATAATTTTGGAAGACTGAGCAAAAACAAAAGAAAAAGTGGATTTTATTCAACTGGATGGAGAATTATACAAACAGCTTTAGTGGCAAATTATCTATTTCATGTTGTATAAATATTATAACCAGCATTCCAGAAGCTGTGACATGTGAGAAAGTGACTTGAAATAGCCATGCTGGTTTAAAATCAGGCTTCCTCAAGCTCTTTCCTTCTTCCCAAACTCAACAGATCACAAGCAAGTGTGGGAAAAGGATGAATACTAAATAATGGTTTGACTATGTAGGAGTCTTCCAACCAGACTCCCACAAAAGCAATCAGGGCTACCATGCAACCACCAAAGATGTGGGAGCTTGGCAAGTCTTATATATGTGCTCAGCTGGAAACATGAATCTATTATTGAAAATCATATCCCTCTGATTCTATAATTACTTTTAGTGATCACTAGACCCTGTGCATCCCCATTGAGTTGACTTGCTTTAAAAGCAAATTAGTCTGTAAAAAAAAATTTCTGGGCAATCTATCTTCAGTTATATTCATTCAACGACACACTTAGATGTGAAATAGTAGCATTATTGCATTATCATTGTAGCATTTCATATTTACTTAATGTTATCAATTTTAACCAGGAGAATAACTTAAGTGTTTCAAAATGACTAGTGTGTTTACAGCCCATATTTCTGAATTAGAGCCATTCCACTTGATGTGATAAATTTTACCCTCTCTTTTGGGGTGGGAGAGTGCATGTTTCTCAGCATAAACCTTTTCCTTAATGATTTTTAATACATAATCGTTTTCTATTTCACTAGCATGCATAGTAGTACAACCTTTAAATGGAAAGGTCTAAGACAGTTAAGAACCGTCAGGTTTTAGTATTCCATAAAATATTCAGGTGATCTCTGCATTAACTTTTATCTCTAAGACATTACCCTGGGAGTGTTTTGACTAAGTAAAGAAAAATACAAATGAGTCAGTAGGAAATCCAAATCAGTCATTACATAAAAAACTCTGATCAAACTCTTGACTGCAAACTAGTATTCTGAGGGATTATCACGCAGAAAAATCTCACATCTGAAGATACAGAAGATGCATGCTGGAGCCAGATTCACACTGTATCAACATCAAGCAGCATTAAACATTAACTGGCTGAAATAGCATTAAATTCATTCATCCAATAACAGACCCACTACTAAATAAAGAGCAACTAATAGGCACAACCTAAAGCCAATTCCCTCCATACCCCCCAAAATTTAATCCCAGTTTACCACACAATTCCCATTAAAAAGAAGACAGACTCCTCTAGTGGAAATTGTTGCTATAAATACTGATCTTTCATAAACAGCAGCAATTTCACAGAGCTAGTACCTTGTCCAGGTCTTGGAGTTGCAGATGCTCCAGCAGATGGCAGTTCAACCTCCTGTCAATTATAGTAATATTATAAAAGTGTAGCATCGAGAAAACATTTTATAATAAATTAGTATTGATACCAGATTCCTACCTTTGCCTTCTTAGATTCTGGATCAAACCTTTCAAGAATTAATTTAGCGGTCTTATAAGTTTCCTTTTCCATTACTTCTTCAAGCTAGAAACAAAGGTTTCACAGGTCAAGACAGACTTCTTTAAAAAAAAAATATTTCAAATGTTTATTTTTCTATTTACAAGCATCACATTAAAATTTGCAAAAGTGCAAAGCCTAGTCCAACCAAGCATTACTGTGCTCAGCCACTTTGATTAACTGCAAAGGAAACAAAATCTAGTTTTAAAAAATTGTTTCTAACTTCTAACTTGTATTCAACTGCTTTATTGCAAGGAAACACCAAATATTGTTAATTGTTTACATATAATGAGGAGAATAATTACATGCACCAACTTCAATAATGGAATGTGCAAAAATCTATCAGCTATCATTATTGGAAGTTATTAGACATGACAAGCAAATGACAGGCAATTCCTCAGATTTATTTCCTCATAGCACTTAATGCTATTAATTTAAAGAAGGTCGTTAGCCAAGTGCTTTACAGAATAAAGTCTCTGTGCCAATTAACTGCTGTCAGCATCGATTTTAGATTATTTATTAGCAGAAGCAATTAGCTTGCTGCAAATGCTGTGAACACTCACTAACTGGGAGAACAGCCATGGAATTTGCTCAAGTGACTTTAAAGGCTAAACTCCATCTTTACGGTTACATTCAAACTGCTTTTCAGAAACAACTGAACATGTTAAGAATTTAAATAAAAATTTACTGAGTACTATGCATACTTTAGGGAGCATAATTAAAACACTTCATTATTACAGCATTTTATTTACAATGCACTCAAGTGGCTTTATAGCTAATACATGGGCTTAATTAAAAAAGTAATCACTAGTAAAGTATCTTTTTAGCGGTTAATAGACAACATCAGAAGAAGTTGAACTTTAGAACACAGATACGCATAGTTATAACAAATGGCTAATATGTACAGTGAATATAAAGTATTTTACAGAGTCTTAGATGGACCTTATTCCTTAGATATTCTGGTATCAAATAATATTTTGTTTAGAGTACTATAGTATTATATAATGTTTGGTTGCTGGTGTGAACAGTTGGTAACTTAAAAGGTCAGTGGCCACAAAATTAAGTTCTGTCAAACAGTCATTTATTGCTGCTAAGAAATAAATTTACTGAGACTTCAGGACCACTAGTTTGTAGAGGGTGGGATGGCTGCAATTTTCATTTCTCACCTGCAGATTAGTGATAATGGCTTACAACTATAATAGTGCTTTCTTATCCAGATAGATCCCAGAACATGTGTAAATAAAATTCACTTCATTCACAATAGAAATGCAGCATCTGTTTAACAGCTCACAGCAACACTCACAATGGTTTAAGACAGGAAATGAAATATTATCCAGATTGTACATTAAGCACAATTGAAACCACTAAATGATTAGGGAAGTAAAAAGCAATTCCCTAAACTGAAATTTGAGCAGGATATTGGGGTTAGCCTACCATCCTTGCAAAAGTGCAATGGAGCTTTAGTATGAGATCAGAAATAAGGATCTAGAATATATATCCCTCAATAATATTTCTAAGGAGAAGGGGAGGCCAGAAGGGAAATCTCAAAATGGCTAAAAGATCTGGGAAAGGAAGCTTGGGAAGGAGCCAGTTATGGTGACATATCACTTTAGGAAGGCCAAATGAAGGAGCACCTTTGTCAACCTCTGGCTCCTCCCCCAACTCAGAAGCCCTGAAACTGGGCTAATTACTTGTTCCTGTTCAAGCTACTGGAGAGCCGTTAAAAGATGGGTGCCATGTTTTCATTGCTCTTTGGTAGCCACACAAGGGAAGAGGAAACTGAAGGCAAGTAGCCAGCACCACAAGAAGGCCTTTAGAAAGGTCTCTGTGCACCTCCATTTTCCTCCAGCAGATGACCTTAGGAGAAGCTCCACAACTATTTCAGATCTCTTGTAAAACTGACCCAGCCATGAGAGCTAGTACACACTAACACTATCCCATCACCAAGGGGAAGTAATATTCTCTCATTATGCCCCTCTGCTTTCCTTTGGGGAATAATAGGGGTCAATCTGAGGGGTGGTGAAGAAACAGCACAGACTCTCCATGCAGTCAAAGGGTTGTAGTAGCCTTCTTCACTCAGACCTCTTGCTGGGAGCACTGCCACTGCAGCTCTAGATTGCTGAAAAGACACTGGGAAAGGTGGATATCTTTCCAAGGCCCTCCCTGCCTTCAGTCTCTTGATCTCTACAGCCACAAAAATAGTATGTGAGCAATGAAAGCCTATCCCTGACCCCCACTCAACATCAGCAGGCCACTGACAGGTAAGCAGCCTTGCTCCAAAGCATCGCAGTGGCTTATAGGTAGCATGAAATATCTGCCTAGTAAAGTTTTTACATGGTTCCAGTAGACTACAAACCTGGAAGTCCACTTTCAGTGCAAGTCTGCAGTTAACAGAAGTCTGGATTAACAAGGCTCTATTGCAATCTTTTTATGGACCAAGATGGATTCTCCATTCAAATGATCTGATGCTTTTTCCTTACAGCCGGTTAATGACAATCTGCCAAATAAAATAAATTCTATACCATTTTAAGATTAGACTCTCACCTAGTTATCCTGGGCACTGTGTCTGAAATGTATTGTCTGCAAAACTGCATTGCAAGCCCTCTAGATATGAAGTGTAGTGCTAAATAGTGGTAAAATAAATGAAATATTGCAGAGGATCTTGCAAGAAGTCAATGAGAAGTAAATTTACATATAAGGATAAGGAAAATTTTGTTAGAGGTCAAACCTAATAGCTTTTATTTCTTGATTTCTCTATACACATTCCATTAGTAATTGCCCCAGATCCTAGCAGGACCCAGCATCATGAAAGGCAGCTGCTCTTCATCTTCAAGAGCATGCACATGTAATTCTATGTTCTCCACACCTCCCTTTCAATGCAACAAGACATCTTGGAGAACCTGCAATAGGTCACAGGTTCTATTTTCAACAATATGGCTATGACATCCACTTCATCTCCTTTTCTGTTAGGCGCGATCAATGGTGTCACCAAGGTGTCAGTGTCCGCCAAAGATTAGCACATGGACAGACTGCAACTAACTCAAACTGACCCATGCAAGAATGAAGCAATGGGTGAAGTGAAGCACTTCATAGAGCTAACCAAGACATTGAGCTCTCTCCCCTAGGGCATTTCACCTTCCATTCATCAAGGTAGTAGAGTCAGGTTCCTCCTCATCATCCACATGGCAACTCATTGGTGAGAAATCCCATTCACCGCCAGATTTTCCTTTCTTATAAGAATTAAGACAAAGATATACTTCACGTAAGTGCATTTAGGACTAAAGGTGGAGACTACATGGAAAATCCAATTTGTACAAAATGCAGCAGCCCAACTTCTCAGTCACAAAAAACAGTCACAAAATAAGTGAAATTTCTATGTACCTTGATACTACCCTACAAACAGAGGTTTTCAAACTATTTCATCATGATAAGCATATCTTAAAGAGATGGTCTCAAGGACCACAATCTCTCCTATTCATAATTGCATGGATGGCCTGCTCTCCAACTGGCAATCAACAGAATTCTTGTAGCAACTACATCAACTGCATATATGGAAAAGGATTATTATCAATGTATTTTAATCTTCTTTTAAATTTGATTTAGCAGCTGAAAATTTGAGATCCAGCAGCACACCATGCCAACAGCTAACATTCCATTCCACCACAAATGGTCCAAGTAGTTCAGTTTGAAAACTAAAAGAATCATATGTTCACTGAGCTGTAAGATTAATTCTCATCTTTTATATAAAATGTATGAGTTAATATAGCAATCCTTTATTTAAAATAGGAACTAAAATGAATATATTAGGTCACAACAGTCTGTACTCTGAGTAGATCATCATCTGATCTAATAGTACAGTGAACATCATCTGAGCTAATAGTACAGTAAACAAATATAGCCTTTTTTGTGGACTTTCCATCAACAAGCAGACAAAAATGCCTCCAATTTATTCAATTGAAATTAAAATGAATTTTTTTGTTAATTTTACTCTACATATTAAATGGGAACATAGTTCACTATAAATTTAGTACTCTATGAGATGTATTGTTTAGGACTGTCTCACTCACGCTGCCTGTTCATGCAAAACATCGCTGCTGTGTTGTCCATGAGAAATGAAGGGTATGTCTACACTACCCGCCGGATTGGCAGGCAGCAATCAATCCAGTGGGAATCGATTTATCGCGTCTAGTCTAGACGCGATAAATCGACCCCCGAGCCCTCTCCCGTCTACTCCTGTACTCCAGCGCTGTGAGAGGCGCAAGCAAAGTCAACGGAGGAGAAGCAGCAGATCAACTTACCGTGGTGTCGACTAAGTACATCGACTTCAGCTACATTATTCACGTAGCTGAAATTGCGTAACTTAGATCGACACCTCCCCCACCCCCCGTGTAGACCAGGGCAAAGATTCTGACCCCTGATGTGATAGAGAAAAGCTTAACAGGTCATAGCCCGCAATTCCTGCACATTTATGTGAAGATCCAAATGTTACTGGATGTTACTGGATACAAAGGCTCACAGACCTTGACTTCGTAAGTTTTCTAGGTGAGCTCCTCAACCTAGAAAAGAAGCATCTGTAACAAGGGTCACTGTGGGTAAAGAAGGGGCAAAGGAATTGTCTGGGTCCATCCACGAGTCCAAGGAGGCTAACATTCCTGCAAGGACTCAAAGCAGAATGTTCAATGGTTGATGAGCCAGGGAGTACAGTGACCTTAACCAGTCCTACAATTTCCTGAGATGAAGTCTGGCATGCCAAACCGCATGTGGCCCAGCAGTCTGTGGCAATTTCTCACCTGTTGTAAGCGGATGGACTTTGAGGTCTATGGAAAACTTAACATTATCTTAAATTTGGCCTGAAGAAAGAACACCCTGACTACTGTAGAATCCAGAACTGCCCGTATAATTCTATTCTCTAAACTGGGGGGATATTTACCTGTCCTTGTTTATCCACATATCCTGAACACTTAAGACATACCATATCTTGGAGAGACTGACTTCTACTTGGAGCATGGATCAACCTCACACAAGGCAGTCATCCAGGTAAAGAAATACTTGTACAGCTGCTTTCCTTAGGAATGCAGCCACCACCCTCAGGCATTTTATAAATACTTGCAGGGTCATAGACAGGCCAAAGGGCAAGACGAAAAAATTGATAATAGGCCTTGTTGACCAGATATCTTAGCAATCTCCTGTGGCTTTGATAGTTAGCCACACAGAAACATGCGTCCTTCAAGTCGAGGCTAGCATACCAGTTGCTGTGATCAGGGGCAAAGAGGATGATTATGGATGCCAGGGTAACCATGCAAAACCTTATTTTCTTTATATATTTGTTCAGATTTTGCAAGTCTAAAATGGGCTTGAGATATCCTTTAGCCTTTGGGATCAAGAAGTAATATAGAAACCCTCTTGGAGAAGAGGGGAAGCCTCTTCTATAGGTCTCAAATGAAGAAGAGACTGGACCTCCTGGAGAACAATCTCATGAGAGTGATCCCTGAAAATGGGTAGGAAAGAAAGATGGGAAGGAGAGCATGGAAATAAAACTACAAAGTATCTTTGTTCCACAATACATAGGATCCATTGATCTGTGGGACTCAGCAAATAGGAAATGGGACAATCCGTTGGAAAAAACAGGGAAGGGAGATACTGCAATGACATGATCTGGTACTCTTACCTCAATAAGGCATTCATGGCCCGCCATACAATTTCCATACCCCAATGTGGCCCTCAGGCCAAAAAGTCTGCCCACCCATCCTAGATCCTCTGCTAGACCTATTGAGGCATACCCAAATGTTTGAAGCCATGAACATCTGCACAAAGTTACTGAGGATGCCATAGCTCCGGCTGCCGAATCTGAAGCAGCCTGCATAGAGGTCCTAGCCACCAGTTTGCTCTCTTATAAGGAAGTCTTGCCTGGCATCCTCTGGCAATTTGTCTGAGAACAAGGCTTGCTGGTTAAAAAAAAACAAAATTGTAGGCTAGCTGGGAAATAAATCTTTCTATCAAAAAGATCTAGTCTCTTTGCACCCTTCTCCTTTGGGGTAGGAGAAGGCCATCCGTAATGCACTTTTTCATATACTTTTGAGACAACCAAGGAACCTGGGAGGGATAGGTATAAAAATGCTCTCAGCCTTGAGAAGACACACAGTACCTTCGAGGAGTGCCAGAAAAGGTGGGTCCAGGGATCCATGGCCCCATCATTTTAAAAGTGGGACGACTATGCCCTCCCATTTTTTTCCCATGAGCTGGGGGGCAGGGCCTTGGGGAGAGGGGCAGTGCGAGGGTGTGGTCTTGGGGGAGCAAGTGGCAGTGGCCTCTCCACTTTTAGGGAGCTTCCACCGCTCCTAGTCCTTCTCTCAGATCTCTTGGCTGTCAGAGGCAGAGAGAGGATGGTGTTTTCCACAAGGCTCTTATAGGCTTGAGTCAGCTGACAATTGTGGTGTCCCACATCTCATCAATATTGAAAATTAAGCATGATTTACGCTTCAAATAATCTCTATGGAATAAAGGTTACTCTTTAGAGGAGTAAGCATTCCAGAAGTAAAGTATGGCAAAAAATACTATTTTTCACACTTAAAATATTAAAGTATAATTAGTTAAATATAAACAAAGTATAATTTGAACCATGATTTGCTAAATCTTAAGGGGCTATTTGAATTCAGAGGTGAAAACCAAGTTAGAAGCTATTTACATGCTGTGAGGATATAAAAGGGTACATATTTAGTGAATCAGGGGTGATAGCTTACTTAACAGAAACCCCTCCTTGAATTTCTTGGGTGCACAAGGGAGGCAGCAGTGTAGTAGTTAGAGCAGACTGATCACTCAGAGTTAGTTCTTATTCCCAGAGTTCCATGTGCCTGTGTCATCACAACTTGTATTTCATTTTCTTGTCTGTAAAGCTAAGGGATTGAGGCTTAATGACTGTATAACACTAATGCCCTTGGAGGAAAGAGGCTATAGAAGCATAAAATATCAATCAACAATACTTTCCCAGTTACACTAGGTTTTTCCAATTCTAGTTTTAAATTATATTTATTCACACTAGGCCAATTTTCTTGACTAAGTACATGCATGATACTTTAGAAATCTATCCCTTCTACCATTGTTAAGTCTCAATTTCTATACTGGCTGCAGAACATTTGTCTTGTCACAGACATCAACCTTAAAGACATGTTGCCTTGTTTGCTGAAATGCCTAGATTTCAATTATATTCCACATACCCACCATTCCCACCTCATTCTTGCATCTCAATAGCATACATTCCTTATTGAATGTGTCTCCTTCAACAAAAGCCAGACTTCACTACAGACCTGATTCTAAACTTCTTGTACTAAACAGACTACTCCTATTTTAATTTGTTGTTGTACCTTCATCAGAATAAAGTTAATAAAACTACACACTAATCAAAATTCAGCCTCACTTGTCCTTTTACCATCCTAGAATTTAAGACTACTTCCAGGAAGTCAAGCAGTTTTACTGACTTTTAGACATTTTTAGAGTGAAAGTAAGTGTTCAGAAACTGTCCTGTTATTTATTTGAATCTACTAGCACTTGTTTGGACAGCCCACATGTAATGTAATCTTCCTGAGGTGAGATTTTAAAAATGTAATGGTCAGTCACATCTATTTAAACCATTCTGAAGGAAGAAATAAATTCCCCTTTCTTCCACCACCACTCTAATTTAATGGATCCCCTACCAGCGTCAGTTTACAAATGCAGATCTCCAAATATGCAGAGGAGGAGGATTAGACGTGATGTCACTGTGAAATTGTGACCTTTACCTCTAACTTGTTTTTGTTCAATTTCAATTTAACCCCCATATCAGTAAAAGGTAAACAGAGTGGAAGATTAGTAAAGTCACCTTTCCCTGTAATAGACAGGTACTGCTATCTGCTTTATGCTGTTTCCCTCCAAACAACTGACTGTCTTACAGATCTCATTGCAGGAGTAACAAGTCCAAAACACACTCTTTTGGAGATCTTGCCTTAATACAGCATGCTAGTAACATGTCCTGAAACATTTAGGCTTCTTTGATGATTGATTTCGAAGTTGGAAAGAAAAAATATGGATTATTTGGCCCTCCCTCTGTCCAGCATAAAGTGATATAATGCAGCAAGTTTTAGGATAATCTGTTTCAAACAAATATTCACAGCTTTGGCAGTTTCATTTCCATATTTGGTTGAATTAAGCTACCAAAAGGTAAGGAAGCATTTTTGTAAGGACACTATTGTAGTTATCCATGACACACATATGGAGAAAAGATCTGGGGCTTCTAGTTCTGCCACCCGCTTGGCTGCTGTCATATCAAATCAGACCACATTAGAAGAATTCAAACAGTAGAGAGCAATTGAAAAGAGGGTCACCTCACATGTTTAAGATTAGAGAAGTACTGTGAGACAGCATCTTCATACCTTGGACATAAAGTCCACAGGAGCAAAAAGATTCTAAGTAACTTGGAGAGTAAAATGCATGAGGACCAAATTATGGGAGTCTAGTGACTTTGGGTGACAGACTCTTTCCAAAGCCAAAATGATTAGTACTTACGTCTATGCTTGATAGCACAAGCTAGGAGAACAAAGTGTAATCTTTGCATAAGTGAACAAAGATCTTCCGTATCATATTATAAATCAGAGAAGAATGGTTCCCAACACTGCACCATTGTAATGAAAGAGAGTTCCTGAGCTTTAAGAATTCTTTCAACTCAAAATCCAGGCTACTAAGGTTAAGTGTTGATCCAGGTGAAGCAAAGTACTTATGAGTGCCAGTTTCAGACTTATTTGGAAGTGTTGTTTGAAGAGCTACATAAAAAAGTGGATGAGCTCAGAGAGGAAGAGGCTGATGGGATAGACAAAAAAACGAAGTATGGAAAAGAGATTTGGAGAAGAAGGAATGAAAGGAAGGAGATAGAGAACACTGAAGGGAGAAAAAAGGAAAAGAAGAAACTGTCAAGGCAATGCAGGAAAAGATGCACTATAATCTATTACAGAAAAGAAAAAATAGAACAAAGGCAGAAAGAGAAATAAGATAACAAAAGTAACATTTTTTTAATCTCAAATAAACAAAAGTTAATTAATTAATATTACAATTAAATACAATTGTGTACTCTATTTTTAAATTATTGGGGTGTGGTTTCAGTGACATAGCAGCACAGATATTTTTCACCTTGACTAGTCAGCTTAATACTCATGCCAGTGGGCTTCAGGAATTTTTTCATTCCCTGATTAAATGGATCTACAAACTGATCCAACAGTCCCAAAACCATCGGCTTGATGGGACGTCCAAATAAACTAAAATGAGATTGATTCTTGCATTTGAAAATCAATTTCAGTTATTTTTGGTGAGGGACAAGACCTCAAATTACGAATTGTAAACACATCACAAAAAGATAGTTTCCTTTCTTTCCCACCTTATGTTCTATAGTCAATCCCAGTTAGAAAAGCTGTAGAGGGAATGTTTAACAGGATACAATGGATAGATTTGTTTGAAAAAAAAATTTACTCACTATTTTCTTCTTTTGGGATTTTAGCTCTTCTAATGCTTCACCTAAAAAAAAAAAAAGATTTATGTTAGTTTTTATATTAAAAATGTGATAAATATATTTCAGCATAGATTAATTGAATATTTCTCACTTGTGAGAGCCAAACAATATTTTCATTCACTGGGCCCAAGTAATCCCAGTACATTAGCAAATCCTTCTTGTGCTTAGTTTATTTTCACATAAGAGTTTTAAATAAGCCACCTAAACCTATTGGCAGTTTCAAGTTTTAATTATAAAACCTTTTAAAGAACCACTTAATTAAACAAATCAGTACAACCCAAGTCCTGTTTTGACCTATATTAAAATTGGTGCAACAATAGCAATGTTTGCTTAAATATGTTGATTCAACTGACTTTACAGAAAATCTTTTAGTTTGAATTTTAATACATCTGTTTGATTCCCGGATTCACATGTTTAATACACTTTCTACAGTGCTGTTGTAGCTGTATTGGTCCTGTTATATTGAAGAGACAAGGTTGGTGTCATATCTTTTACTGGACCAACTTCTGATGGTAAGAGGGACAAACTTTCAAGCTTGCCTAGAGCTCTTCTTCAGGTCTGGGAAATGTACTCAGAGTGTCACAGCTAGATAAGAGACGGAAAAGATTGTTTAGAATAAGGAATTAACACATATTTCAAGGGACCATTCAAGGTGAAGTGGCCCGTTAACAACTCTCCAGTCATGAGGGTTAGGGCAGTGGTCCCCAACGCAGTGCCCACAGGTGCAGTGGCGGCCGCCAGGGCATCTATGTGCGCCTGTGTACTGGCCAATGGACAAGCATCCGCCGAAATGCGGCATCATCCAGAGGCGCCGCTGCTGAAATGCTGCCGAAAGGCAGCAGCATCAAGAGGCGCCGCCGCCGAAATGCCACTGATTTTTGGCGGCATTTCGGCGGTGACACCTCTTGATGACATTGCTTTGGCGGCGATGCCTCTTGATGTTGCCACTTCTCGGCGGATGCTTGTCCGCCAGCCACTGTCCTCAGTGGCTCGTCGTCCGGTGCCTGCCACCCGGAAAAGGTTGGGGACCACTGGGTTAGTGGATTACAGATTGTTGTAATAAGCCATAAATCCAGCGTCTCTATTCAGTCCATGATTTTTAGTGTTTTGCAAAGTTTGTCTCTTTCACCATCTAATACAGGTGTCTCAAACATGTGGCATGCGAGCTCCTCGTGGCCCCCCTGCGCTCCCCCAGCGTTTACCTAGAGTGGCTCCAGCCCGATGCGCACCAGGGGCAGGGCAGGCGCGCCACTCCGGGAAGCAGACAGAACCTGGGGGAGGAGAGGCGCAGGGGTGTGTGTTGATGTTGCTTCAGGCACCGCCCCAGCAGCTCCCATTGGCTGCAGTTCCCCATTCCCGGCCAATGGGAGCTGCTGGGGGCGGTGCCTGAAGCAACAGCAACACACACCCCTGTGCCCCTGCTCCCCCACGTTCCAGCTGCTTCCCAGAGCGGCACGGGGGCAAGGAGCCTGCCCTGCCCCCGGTAAATGTCGGGCCAGAGCCCACCCTCCGAACCCCTCCTGCAGTCGAACCCTCTGCCCTGAGCCCCCTGCCGCACCCTGACCCCCTGCCACACCCCTCCTGCACGCCAACCCACAGCCCTGAGCCCCCTGCCACACCCCAACCCCCTGCCATACCCTGTACCCTGCCCTGAGCCCCCTGCTGCACCCTGCACCCCTCCTGCATCCCAACCCCCTTCCTGAGCCACCTGCCGCCACCCTCCTGCACCCGACCCCGTCCTGCCCCCCTGCCGCACCCCTCACCCCTCCTGCACCCCACACCCCAACTCCCTGCCCTGAGCCCCCTGCCGCACCCGATCCCCTGACTTGACCCTCTGCCACACCCCTTCTGCACCCCACACCCCAACTCCCGGCCCTGAGCCCCTGCCACACCCCTCCTGCCCCCCCTGGGGGCAGGGAGGGGGCGGAGTTAGGGTGGAGATTTTGAGGAAGGGGTTGGAATGGGGGCAGGGAAGGAGTGAGATGAGGCGGGACATCATGGAAGGGGTAGAGTGGGGGCGGGGCCGAGGGAGGTGGTGGGGGAGGGGTCAGTAATGCGGCCCTTGGGCCAATGTACTAGTCCTCATGTGGCCCTCGTGGTCATTTGAGTTTGAGACCCCTGATCTAATATATTTTATGCAAGTCTCATGCATGCTAGTTGCAAATACTAGATCATTTCCAAACTTATCAATGGGAGCTATATATTTCATCCTGACAGCATTTCCAAAATACAACAAAACCCCAGTTTTATAAGAGAAGATATGACTACCAGAAGATCATCTCATTACTACAGAATAGAAGGGACAGTGTTACAGCCAGTAAGCACAATATCTAACCTTTACCTCTAAGAGAAAAAAAAATTAAGTCAAATGCATGTGGGATTTTTCCTGAAAGTCAATACTAGTAGTTCAGTACTTATGGAAAACTCACTGTAATAGGCCTGAACGAATTCCCTGGATACTACCAGTTCTCTGCTACCTCCTTTATAGGTAAACAATGCATTCTAACAAGCAAAAAACTATAAAGGTATTTACAGTTATTTTTCCACCCTTAGTGTTATTTAACAGCTTCCTCGGTACAGCTCATTTTGTGGGCTCAAAATTTATTTTGTCAGCATCAGTTTTTCACAAAGATAGTCCATAAGTGAGAAAAGGCTATAGTGAAGAAGAAACTAAAATTATGGAATTACATAACCATTATTTGGGCCAGGGGTCAGCAACTTTTCAGAAGCGGTGTGCCAAGTTTTCATTTATTCACTCTAATTTAAGGTTTCATGTGCCAGTAATACATTTGAATGTTTTTAGAAGGTCTCTTTCTATAAGTCTATAATATATATAACTAAACTACTGTTGTTGTAAAGTAAATAAGGTTTTTTAAATGTTTAAGAAGCTTCATTTAAAATTAAATTAAAATGCAGAGCCCCCCAGACTGGTGGCCAGGATCCGGGCAGTGTGAGTGCCACTGAAAGTCAGCTCACGTGCCGCCTTTGGCATGCGTGCCATAGGTTGCCTACCCTGATTTAGGACATCGCACATTCATAAAAGAAGAAGGCTGGAGTAAGTTTGCATTATCTATAAATTGTTACTCAAAATTTAAAAGTTTACATTAGTGTTTGTGTTCTCAGACAACATTTCAATTCTTGCTGATTTAGTAGGCTTTTCATCAAGGCAAAGATATTTTATTTGTTAATTTATAACATGCACCACAAATGTATTTAATTGGGCATACATACATAATTTAAAACAATTTATACAAAGAGACAGCTATCACCAATCCAGTAACCTTGACAGGTATGCTGCAAGGCCTAGAAACCCACTGTTGTTAGGCCAGCTGGGAGGAGTAGTTTCCAGAGTCATAGAGTCCCCAAATGATTAAATATTAAGGCTGTTTGCTCACACACTGACACTGACAGACTAGTGAACTGGTGTGTGACCCTTAACAACTTAACAAGAGGCACTGATTGGTAAACAGGGCCATTCCCTGTAGATAGTTATCAAAGCCATGTTAAGTAGACTTGAATCTTTAACATGTTTGCCTGTATTGTTGGAGAATCAAGAGTAAATACTAACTGTTATTTGTCTGTGTTTACCTATATCTTGTTAGAAGTTTAATAATGTGATCTAATTAGTTTGTAGATACTAAAATCCTGTTTCTATCTTTTAGTGATTTGTTACTGTATTCTATTGAATCAAAGACCAAAGATATAATATATAAGATATTGTAGGAACTAAATGTTATTTACTTTGTCTTCAGCTTACACTGTCTATGCCATAATGAACTGTCTTGATAGGGCAATTAACCATTCAAACTATGTTAATTAATACCAATAGTTACCTTTGTATGCATAGGAAGCATAAGATTAGCTTCAAAGCAACAGTATACGTTACCTAGTCTTCATCGAAGGAAGGCCCTTCTGTGATGATTGCTGTCAAGAGGCTATCAGCCTGCTAAAGAACTATAAAGGAAGCTTTGGGCCTGATCCTTTTTATCTCACATCTGCTTAAACTTTGACAGGGAAAGTCTAAGCCACAAGACCTCCGAGGCCTCTAGGTTTACTCTGGGTTCACCCTGGAATTCTCATAGAAGGAAACTCTGCACCTGGACTGGCTATTGGACTATAACCTTTTACATTGATTTCAGAAAGACTTTTACAAATCAGCAGTCTCACTATCTCTGCTATGAAACAAACGTAGGGTCTTTATACACATTTGTATGTATATTGAACTCTCTTTTTTCTTTTAGTAATAAGTCTTAGATCTAGTTAATAAGGATTGGCTGTAAGAATGTATTTGGGTGAGATCTGAAATATTCATTGACCTGGCGGGCAATGTGTCCAGTCGTCTGGAATTGGTAGGACTAAGTATGGTAAATACAGTTTTCAATAATCTCTCACTATATTAGTCTTGGCTGTCTGGATAGGAGCCAAAGGGTGGATTGCTTAAAGGGGGCTTGTATTTTGGCTTCTTGGTAACCAGTGTGATATTACAAAAGCTACTTGGCTACTGGCTTAGTGAATCTAATTATAGAATAAACCACCAGTTTTGGAGATTGTCTGCCCTATTCCTTGCTGTTTGCACTGAGAAAGCACTCTCAATATGACCCCTCCAGACACCATGGTCACACACACCATTAATGAATTTGACCGCCACAGCAAATTACTAAAAAGAGAGGCAGCCTCCCAGATATCCTACACCATTTAAGACTACAGATCAATGACAACTCCTCAAACTGAACCCAGAAGCAATATGATGTCAGTACAGCTGAACAATTGGAAAATGTTCCGGTAGTTAATACTATATAACAGACAAGCAGCTACATTCTTCACCAAGTGCAACTTCCCGGTGGTCTTCAACTGCAGCCCCAATGAGCACTGCAGTATTTTTATTTAGTATAGAGTCATAGAACTGGAAGGGACCTCGAGAGGTCATCTAGTCCAATCCCCTGCACTCAAGGCAGGACTAAACATTATCTAGACCATCCCTGACAGGTGTTTGTCCAACCTGCTCTTAAAAATCCTCAATGATGGAGATTCCACAACCTCCGTAGGCAATTTATTCCAGTACTTAACCACTCTGAAAGTTACAACGTTTTTCCTAATGTCCAACCTAAACCGCCCTTGCTACAATTTAAGACCATTGTTTCTTGTCCTATCCTCAGAGGTTAAGAACAACAATTTTTCTCCCTCCTTCTTGTAACAGCCTTTTATGTACTTGAAAACTGTTATGTCCCCTCTCAGTCTTCTCTTCTCCAGACTAAACAAACCCAATTTTTTCAATCTTTCCTCATAGGTCATGTTTTCTAAACCTGTCATCATTTTTGCTGCTCTTCTCTGGACTTTCTCCAGTTTGTCCACATCTTTCCTGAAATTTGGCACCCAGAACTGGCCAATACTCCATCTGAGGCCTAATCAGCACACAGTAGACTGGAAGAATTACTTCTTGTGCCTTGTTTACAATACTCCTGCTAATACATCCCAGAATGATGTTTGCTTTTTTTTTTTGCAACAGTGTTACGCTGTTGACTCTCATTTAGCTTGTTATCCACTATGACCCCCAGATCCCTTTCCGCAGTACTCCTTCCTAGGCAGTCATTTCCCATTTTGTATGTGTGCAACTGATTGTTCCTTCCTAAGTGGAGTACTTCATATTTGTCCTTATCGAATTTCATCCTATTGACTTCAGACCATTTCTCCAGTTTATCCAGATCATTTTGAATTTTAATCCTATCCTCCAAAGCACTTGCAACCCCTCCCAGCTTGGTATCGTCCGCAAACTTTATAAGTGTATCCCTTTGCCATTATCTAAATCAGGCCTGCACAACTCGTAAAGCGGCGAGGGCCACATTCCTCCAAAGAAAACAGGTGAGGGCCGAAACCTCCTGGCCCCACAGAAAAACCCCGCCCCAGGGCCGCCCAGCCCTGCGGAAACAAACCCTCCTTCCCCAGCGCCGCCCCACTAAAACAGCTGTGGGCCAAAAAGGAAGGTTGGGGGTGGGGAGGTGATACTTTATTTTAAATCAACCAGGGACTCCCAGCTGAAGAGGTGGCTGGGAGCCCTCAGAGGCAAATTAAAGGGCCCGGTGCTCCGGTGGCTGGGGGAACCCGGCAGGGCCGGCTCTAGGTTTTTTGCTGCCCCAAGCAAAAAAAAATTTGGCTACCCCCCGTCCCAGCCCTGGGCTCCCCCCTGCTGCCCCAGTCCTGGGCTCTCCCCCCACCCACAGCCGCCCCAGCGCTGGGCTTCCCCCTTTCCTCCCCACCAGTGCCCTCCCCCCACCCCGCTGCTGCCCCAGCCCTGGGCTCCCCCCACCAATGCCCCCCACACACATCTCCTACCGCCCCAGCCCTGGGTCACTGGTAACTCGCTTCCAGTGTGGGTCATTCAGCAGGAATTTTGGATGTGCACAAAACACAGACAGGATTGGTTCCCATACGGTTACAGAGCTGCAGTAAAGTGGAACAATTTTCAGCTTGTGTGATTGGAGGATATCAGGATGCATATTATAAGACTGTCCTCCATAAATGAGGAAAAGTTGAGGTGCCTTTATTATTCTTTTGTTCCACTCTTTCTTTCTATGGGGAATTTGCCAATGCAATATCACTGTCTTCCATTCAAATTACCATTGCTTTCAGGTAATCCAAGCTCTATTGACAAATAAAATTTGACACTAGCTTTTTAATTAAGGCAGAGAGCTTTGTCCTTCCCATTTTCTGGAATGGTTAGACTTAGTTCATATTGGCATGTTCCAAGCTGCATAAAAATTCCCTCAACACATGGGTTTAACAAAAAGTATTAAGTTAGTTTGTTGAGTTTAAAACGTCTGTAAACTTAAAATATCCAGGCAAACTACACAGATACTGCAGAAAGTGAAAAAAGTGCAACATATTAGCACGCGACACCGATACACTTTCATCTCCAAAGAAAATAATCCTGGAACACAGTGAAAAATAAAGCTATAGGTATATTTACATCTAAAATATTTAAGCAGTATTGAGTCAGAGGAAAGATGCTCAAAAAGTTATGTTGCTTAATTTGGGAAATTACAAGGAGTTTCAAATAACCCAAGTACAATTCTTGAATCTCCTTTGAGTCATAAGACAGGGCCAAATCTGAATTCTCTTTACATGTTTTGCATACATTAGTAAGGAGTGTTGAAGGCAATCTCGCCTTTAATGAAGCGGTCTCTTCATGAATTCTAAATGCTATGGACAGACCCGCCACCACAAATGCCTGTTTTTAAATTTTGCCTTAGAAATTATCCTTTTATTAGAACTCTGGCCATCCCTTTTGAACATTCTGCATTATTCTCATGCCACCTAGCTGTACTACTTTAAAAAAAAAAAAATCAGGAATTCCCATTACAGTGAATAGGCAGCTCTCAAAAGGACAACAACATATTAATATTGCATCAAGAAAATGATGCTTGCCTGTCACACTTTTCCATTTAGAAGACGCTGCTGCTTTTTAATAGCATACTATTACAGCCATGCTACAAACAACAAAGACGACTGCAGTAGTCTCTTCAAAAGAAGGACATTAGAATGTATTTCATATAAACAGTCTCTGCCCTTACTCATAGCATGAGAAAGTTAAGACAGTCAAAATACTGCCAGAGTATTTGTAGTAACTTTTTGAAGCCTATATTCAAATCGAGCTTATATTCTAGTCAGGGAGCCATATGAGTCTCTCACATAAAGTCATAGAGGTTAAGGCCAGAAGGGACCACTAGATCATGTATTCTTATCTCAAAAGTAATGAAACCCAAAGGAGATTGGACTATTGTATGCCACAGGCAGAGAATAGGAAGGATCAAGGTGCACCAGTGCTGAAGGCCCCAGCAATGATCTATTACACCTCACAACACCCCTCTATGGCAGGGCGTTGCCATTTTATATATGGGAAGAAAAGAGATTAAGTGACTTTCCAAGGACGTAAATGGCAGAAACAAAATTTAAAAGTCTACCAAGTCCCAGTTGTGTGCCTCAACCAAGAGGTCATCATTCCTTTCCTGGAAGCTAATATAAGTACCTGTATACCATTATATTGAGTCTCACTCCTACTAATTAGTTCCACAGGATTTGAAAAAGACTGAAAAGATACTTACTGTTTCTTTCTGTTCTTTTGGAAAAGAAGAAAATGAGCACTGTTCTTATAAACCAGATTCTGTGGGGGGAAAAAAGTTATTTTACATTAAGACTAATAAAACTGAAAATAGTTGAATCTGTAATGGGAAGCTAACTTCACCCTCAATTATGGAATGACTAGCACTCCTCCAAAATGGTTTACAAGTAGCCTATTCTGAAGGTTTAATAGAAACTCAAGTTTCACAGAACAGCTAATGTCAAACACTTTCACAAAAGGTGGCATTGTTCCCCTCCAACATCTCTTGCAAATGTTGCAAAGGACACCAACAGAAAAAATAACATTACTCCTAGGTCACATTTCCCTTGTAACTAGGGTGACCAGACAGCAAGTGTGAAAAATCAGGACAGGGGATTGGGGGGAGGTAATAGGAGCCTATATAAGAAAAAGACCCAAAAATCAGGACTGTCCCTATAAAATCGGGACATCTGGTCACCTTACTTGCAACACCTAGTTTTAAAAGTAGATTATCTATAATCACTTCCTTCAAGGACAGCTCAGTGGTTTGAGCATTCGCCTGCTAAACCCAGGGTTGTGAGCTCAATCCTTGAGGGGGCCACTTAGGGATCTGGGGCAAAAATCAGTACTTGGTCCTGCTAGTGAAGGCAGGGGGCTGGACTCGATGACCTTCCAAGGTCCCTTCCAGTTCTAGGAGATTGGAGATATACCTATTATTATTATTATATTATATTATTATCCTTAGCAACTATGCAGAAAATAGTGAAAATCTTCCCAAATATATTACAAAAGTAGGAAGTTATGAATGATGCTCCAGCATTTCCTCCCATCACAGCACTGATTTACATAAAATCAGTAATGTTTCTATTAAAATATAATGAAACAAATTATTACTATGTGAAGAGCTAATGAAGAACAGCCACAATGGCAATGTCATATTTCATAGGGAAGTTTTAATATATACCCTCCAACAGTAAAGCAATAAAACGTATAATAGTAAGAATTTTAAAAATAAACTACTGACACATATTTAGTCACATATAATACGTAAGGATTCAAGCAACGATTGATTTTCATGTAGAAACATTATAAATTCAAGGACTATGCTGCTCAAGTAATCTGCTAAAAACAATTTCATTTGCAGGTTACCCCTTGAAATATTTATCAGAAATATACTAACCTGAGGACTAGACTTCCCAGCTATACTAAAAAAACTGAAGATTTGGGAGGTTAATGGGGAGGGGTCATACCAGGAAGGTCCACAGAAAACAGCTATTGTGCACTTGCTACGTTAAATCTTTTTCCAAGTAGAAGAGTAAACTGACATTCTTGTCAGAGTCCTGTAAAATTGAATAGCAGCAGTGATGCTGACCCATCTCTTGTCAGTTTTATTCTGCTGCTTCATAAGACTATGAATATTAGCAGAGACAATGGAGCAGTTTATCTGCACTCGTAGGAAGAAAAAACTGCACTGATTTACGTTAGTCAGGTTCTCCTTTCAGGCATAAGGATTAGAAACTATTATTTAAAAAAAATAATTTAAGGGCCCCTCTTGCTAGTCATCAGGAAAATCTACTAACTCCCTAGTGGCAAGTAGATTTTCAAGCCTCACTGAGAATTTTATATAAAACCCTGTTTGTCATTGGCACTATATAAAAATCTAAAGGCAGACACAGAATTAAATGAAGCCAATAATAAATATTAGAGGTCTGCACGAGGTTAAAGCCCAAAGTTACCAAAAATCATGTTCAGCATCACAAAGAATAAGCACAATTCCACAATGTTTTAACACAACACATTAATGTCACAGTTTAATAAGCGCATACTTAGCATTTATATATTGCATTATTAAAATGCTTACAACAATGAATTGTCACAAAATCCCTGAGAGATAAGTTAGTTAACTACTATCCCAATTTTCCAGATGGAGATGTCAAGGCACATAGGTGAAGTGACTGCTGAAGGTCACAGACAACAAATCATTGACAGAGACAGGATTAACAAAGGCATACTATACTGACATTCCACTTTCAAAGTCATGGTTTTAATAACTATTTAAAAATAGTTATAAAGTAGTCTGATTGCTGACATATTCCTTATATGTCATGTGAGTGGCACCTATTCTCTATAAAGGGATGATACAATGATGCATCGTATGTTTATAGGGTTATAAATTGTTTTTGAGAGTATGCTATAAACCCAGAAGCTTTATTTCCTTTAACAATTATGTATTTTTTCCCAAGTCAAGTTTCTTTCCCCCAACCCACCACCTAGTACTATATGTTGAGTAACCAGATAGTGCTATTAATATTGAAGTTTCCATTCTAAATTCTCTTTTTTAGGACTATAAGATGTCCACTCCAGCTCTCAAATTTAAAAGATTAAATGAAGAATCTTGTCAATTTAATTATCAGAGAATTAAACTATTTAAAGTTTCAGCTGAAGGAATGAGACAAAATAATTCTGAATGGAAGTAATTGCAGTTTCAAGAAGCGAGGCCTTCTTATGTGCCACTGTTTTTCCTCAAGTCTTCAGCTATTTAAATGTAGGTATTTCAAAGTTAAAAATGCTACATATTCCTAGAACCTAGCTCACTGTACCAGCATCAGTAACATACTCAGACCTTGTGGGAGCGATGTAACATAGTAGTGTTAGTGAGTGACTGCAGGCTGGGGGAGGCAGACATTTTCCAGTTTGCTTAAGGCAGAAAAATCTCTAGAGTTAGTTCTGGATGGCACCAGGCATTCAACATAGGTTCACCTCTTGACAGAGAGAAGACATGCTGGCAGCTGCTTGCCATTCATACCTGCCAGAGAAAACTGAAGAGGACTGGATTCAGGGGGCGGAAAAAAAAATCAGACACACGCTTCCAAGTTTTAAGAGCCTAAATTTAATTTTAAACATTCATATGCTTGGTGGTTGCCTGACCCAGGATTTCATGGAAGCCTATCATTCAAAAATGAAATGTGTACTGAACTTAGAAAAACAGGAGAACAAAAGATCCATTAAAAGATCAGACTAGTAGAAGACGACAGGCCCTTGAACAATGGCAATACAGTAACTCCTCACTTAATGTCCTCCAACTTAACGCTGTTTTCGAAGTTACGTCGCTGCTCCATTAGGGAAACTTACTCGTTTAAAGTTGTGCAATGCTCCTTTATAACGTCGTTTGGCTGACTTTACAAGGGAGCACTGCACAAGTTCCTCTTCTCCCCATCCCTTCCTCCCAGCGCTTCCCCTGTTTGGCGGCGCTTAGGACTTTCTGGGAGGGAGGGGGCTGCCCCTGCTCCTCCTGAGTCCTCCAGCCTGTGCTCACAGGGCCGCATTCCAAAAGGGGCCTTAGAGCTGCAGGCCAGGGCCCTGGGGCCCCCTTAGCCCAGGGCCCTGCAGCTCCAAAAGCCCCTGCATTCCGGGGTGGGCAGCTCCCAGAATTGCGGCCCCCAGAATCGAGGGCATGGGGGCGGTGCCATGCAGCGCAGAGCCACCTGCACACCCCCTGCACCAAACAGGAGCTGCCCCAGGTAAGTGCTCTGCACCTCCTGCCTGCCACAGCCCTGAGCCTCCTCCCCCATCCTGAGCACCCTCCCGCACCCTAACTCCCTCCCAGACCCCACAACCCCAGCCCTGAGCCCCAGGGGCACCCCCCACCACAGTACAGTACTGTACAGTATATAATGCCTTTTGTCCGCCCCAAAAAATTTCCTTGGAACCTAACCCCCCACATTTACATTCGATTTTATGGGAAAATTGGATTCGTTTAACATCATTTCACTTAAAGTTCCATTTTTCAGGAAAATAACTACAACATTAAGTGAGGAGTTACTGTACTCATTTCTACACATTTGCCATATTTGAGTATAAGAGAGAGGCTGGCATAAATAGAAGGCTAGCTAAAAAGCCTGTTTCACAATACTATCAGGGAGGAAAAAAACAAAACCTATTCATTCTCTTTTGTCAATACCTACTTGAGCCTTCATTTACAGGTCAGTTCAGTCAGTGTATTGCTGTACATGTATATTGGTCTACACTTTTTATTTCATGAAATGCATGTCCATTTTCAAGTGAACATCAATATTGTATAGTAACTTAACATATATTATGAATAGCAAGATTACTATATGTGCAAAAAGCATTTTAAAAGACTTCTGCATGTAGTTTTGCTGTCCATAGTCTGCACAAATCAGTCGTGCTATAATATCTGTATTAAAGCCCCAAAAGGCTAAACAGACTTCATGCCTCTCTGCTCCCACACAAAAGGTGATCCACAGTGAAAATCCTGTCAAGCCTAAGTTCCAGCAGGGGTATAATTTGAAACTAAACTCAAAAAATTGAAAACAAGACACTTAACAAGCAAAGTAATCAGCTCAAACAAACCTAGTGTATATTCAAAGAGTTAACAGCATTCTACGATAAGAAAAAACCCTGTCAAGAATACTCCAGTAGAACAGCTCTTCATGTGAGACTCATCCATGTTAAAAGGACACCATCAACTTTAAAAAAAAAAATCCATTCAACATGAACATTCACATAGTTTTGTTAGTTGCACCTAAAATGTACTTAAACTGAAAAATTAGAACATTTTTCTTTTCCAGTTTTAGTTTCCAGCATTCCGACTACCTACAAAGTATTTTGTTTGTGCAACTGTTTCAGACAACGGGGTGAGAAAATCTTGTAAAAACCTAAATGATAATAAAGCCATAAAAATGGTCCAGGAATTTTAGGTGTAGCTATAGTACTCTAATAATTTAAATATTTTTTTCTTAAAAGGACTAGATTTTGAGTTGATGATATCCCTTTAAAAACCTCAGAACAGGAGTATAACTTATCTTCAACCCAAATGTAAACTGATTTTAAAGCTGTTCAGATTTACATAAAACTCTACTGAGTATCATTCTGATAAGCCAAGCATCTTCAGATGTTGACACTTTTTGAACAGAAAAATCTTTCCACTCCAAACCCAGGCCCAGCAGAGACATTTCCCTTAAAAAAAAAAAAAAAGATGTGCCCAACTACGGAGATCTATTTTAATGGGAAAATCCAGCAAGTTGTGATAACTCAAAGGTTGTCAAAAACAAATTCAGGCCCCTGCTGACATTCACTTTCCACTTCCTTTCAACAAAGAGACAGCAATTAGGAAAAAGGCATATTTTACTTACATCAATGGAAATGCAAAAAATGGAAGCATCATAATCAGCCTTGCTGTCCATTCATCAGGAAGATACCACAAATATACAATTAAACAAGTAATAAGATAAAGAATTGATGAGTAGAGAAGTAGTCTTCCAACCCATAGCTTCTGTAGCCTCTGATTTTTTTCTCTGAATTCTTCTAATGCCTGGATTTCCTGTAAATAAAGGATTTTTAAGTGACTAGTGGCTGAAGTTAATTGATGCTTTATTAGGTTTGTTGAAGTTGAGCATTTCAGTGTGACATTTGAAAACATTACAAAAGCAAGCAGGCTTTCTGTACATGACACTGTTTGTCCAACAGATCTAACAGTTTTCATAGCATGAACTACACCTTAATACACTGGTTGTGGCATGGACCATCTGCACTTCATTCATGAGCAGATAACATTCCTTGGGCAACTACAGCAACTCAAGAGTGATATTAAGAATATATGTATTTTTAGTTGTCTTAATGGAATTTAGTAACTTGGAAACCAGGGAGAGAACCAGCATCATGGGACCAGACAGCTTTTTGTGTTCACAGCAAAGTGTTCCGCAGTCCAGTTTGAGTGCTGTTGCTTTAACAGGCATCTGTGAAACTTCAAAATATGTTTTTATATTTTAATAGTACCATCTCCTCCTGTGACAAGGCTGAGCTATTGCAGCCACTTGAACTATATTTTTGTTTTAGTACTCCCTCCCATTAATAATACAGTCCTGAATATTTTAACACTGTTTTGTTTTGGGGGTTTTGGCAGATGGATGAATGATCTAGCAGTGCTTTGTACTTTTAGTAACAATAGGATTACCCACACCTTCATTCATTTGGCCAACGAAAATACCGACTGGATATTTCAAAACAGGCCATTGCTCCATAAACAGACATCTTTCACAAATGCTGACCAGAATCATACTAGATCACTGAACTGTCTCTTTAGTTATTCTGTCCATGGTCTTATTTTACCACCATAATAAGAGTTGTAACAACCTATATTGAAGCTTTTTGAATGAGCCAAATGAATAGGACTTTGTTCTAGTGACATTTTCTGGAGAATATAAAAATGAAGGCCTAACCATTAGCCTTAATTAGATTCTCCAATAAGGCCAATTTAACATTCATTCACTTTACAAGTTGTTGAAATGTAGACTTAGACTATAACTTATGTAGCTATTTCTCGAGGAAGTACTAATGTTCAAAATCATTTAATGTTGGGGTTCTGCTCTCTGCTTTCCTTCTCCTGAAACTCCAAGTCTCTAGTACATCAGTGCTCAACTCTGGAATCAGCACCATTATAATTTTAATTCCATTACAATTAGGTTTGGAAGGATTTGATTTTCTTTATCAGTAAATGTCGGTAAATATCGATTTCACCATAAGCACACAAACCAACAAAAAATTATTTCCATTGATAATCATCAAAATAGACAGACAGGCAAAGTAAAAAAACACTGCTTAAGAACTTAGATTTTGATTTAATGATATTTACTTTGTATATATTGACATGTGATGTTGACAATGTGTGTTTTAATGGTTATAAAGCTTTAACTTTCTGAATCTGTCTACTGAGATTAAATAATTACCAGATCCCCCGCCCATAACTTTCTGCAACTATAAAGATTTAAATAAATACAAATTTTAAAACATTGACATGACAAAATTCTTTAAAAAAAAGTTAAAATTGAGTTCTGCCAACGTTAATTAAAATGTGAATAACCTCCTCTCCCCCATATTTGTTAAAAGCTTGATATTTTAAAAAACTGCCCAGATGTTAGATGTCTATTTTTAAAGTAAACAAAACAAGGATAGTGCAGAGGCAAAATACATACCTTATCAATTTTCTCCAACACTTCTACTGTCGAAGGCTTTGCCTGCTTAAAAGGGAGGGAAGAGAGGTGTCATTGAACTCTACGGTGATACCCAAGTTATTCTATTTACAACATACTGCCAGCAGTACTCGTGTGTGATAAAAGATTAAGATGTTTTCATTCAAAACCAAAAAATGAAGTGTACTTTTACGTTGTAGTATCTAAAACCTACTCATTTTAATTAACTAGTTATCCATTTTCCATGCACATTTCTTGCTGACATTAGCTGCTCATAAAGGCTCCTCTCCTAAGCCACACACTAACAAGGATGTGCACGCTGCCAGCAGACTTAACATTCAAAGACCTGATCTACACAGGGTAGATCAATGTAAGGCAATTTATATCAACCTAATTATCTCAGTGTACACAATACAGCCTTGTCCCGCCGATGTAAATGCCCTACTACACCGACATAATAACTCTACCTCCACTAGAGATATAGAGCTTATGTTGGTGTAGTCAGGGCGACACAGTGTCTGGGTAGACACTGCTTTACTTACATTGGCTGTCTTGTCAATTTCAGGACTAGGTGCTGGAGCCCTGAAATTGACAAGAAAGCCAGACAGCTAGAGCCCAGCTGTCCCTAGTTCTCTGCCAGGCTGCACCTGCCCAGCTCCCCAGAGATCTGAGAAGCCCGAGCAGCTAGCCTCTGCTCCTGGTGGGGAGCTGTGCAGAGCTGACTCTCAACCCCGCCCCACAGTCAGTGGAAGTCAGTCCTCACTCCTGGTGAGGACACACACCACCAACAGAAGGAGAGTACTGTGGTGGTTGGTGTCCACACTAATTACTGTGGGGCTGGAAGTCGACCTAACATAGGTTGACTTAAGTCTGTAGTGTAGATATGCCCTTAGAACAGGGGGTCTCAAACTTCATTGCACCGCAGCCCACTTCTGACTACAAAAATTACTACAGGACCCCAGGACAGAGAATCGAAGCTTGAGCCTGCCCAAGCCCAGCTGGGGGGCCAAAGCCTAAGCCCCACCACTCGGGGGGGATGAGCGGGGACAAAGGCCTGTAATCCTGGGCCCTGCCACCAAAGGCTGAAGCTCTCGGGCTTCCGCTTTTGCCCCGGGTGGTGGGGCTTCAGTTTCAGCCCTGGGCCCCAGCAAGTCTAACACCGGCCTTGGCGACCCCATTAAAATGGGTTTGAAACCCACTTTGGGGTCCCAACCCACAGTTTGAGAAACACTGCCTTAGAAAAACCTGCTTCAGTGTTTAATTTGTGCCAGGACTTTCCAGGGCTGATCTCTGGCACTTCCAGGCTTAGCAGTTTATAGCCCCGACACCTCTGGCCTTGCTGCCAGTGTTCCCTCTAATTTTTCCCACCCATGTGCGAAATGAATTTTGTTATGTGCACCAATATGGAGGCGGTGTGTGATGTATCACCTCCAAATTGGTGCACATAATAAAATTCATGTGGCCAAGGGGCTCGGACTGTGGGAGGGGGCTCTGGACTAGGGCAAAGGGTTGAAGTGGGGGGGGGGAGTTGAGGGAGATGAATCAGGGTGTGGGCTCTGGGGTGGGGCCAGGGTTGAGGGGCTCAGGGCAGGAGCAGAGGGTTGGGGGCTCCGGCTGGGGGTGCGGGCTCTGGGGTGGGGCTAGGATGAGGGGTTTGGAGTGCAGTGGGTCTCCCCTGGGCTAGTGAGGAGAGAGGACTCCGCCCCAGCTCTCTCCCCACAGCACCACCTGGGGTAGGGGAGAGAGGTGCCTTTCCTTTTGCCGCGACAGGTCCAGGGTGGGATGGGGAAGGGCACCTGTCCCCCAGCCGCACCAGGTTCGGGGCCAGACTGGGTCTGGGCGCCTGTCCCCTGGCTGCAGCAAGTTCGGGGCCAGGCTGGGTGATGGGGGTGCCTGTCCCCCGGCCACAGCAGGTTCCAACTGAGTTTGGTCAGGGGAGGGGCACCTGTCCCGGCAGACGGGCGCCTGTCCCCCGGCCGCAGCAGGTCCAGGGCTGGGCTGGGGGAGGAGCGCCTGTCCCCCACCTGCAGCAGGTCTGGGGCTGGGCTGGGGAGGGACACCTTGGCAGGTCCGGGGCTTGGGGAGAGGCACCTCTCCCCGCCACAGCCCTGAGTGCCTGCACGGCACTAAATAGGCAGCTGTGCTGCTGCGCAGCTTAGAGGAAACTTAGCTTGCTGCGTCAGTTATGAAAGTAAAAAAAATTGGTTAAGCTCCAGCACCCAATTGCTTGAGCCCCGGCAACTTTTTCATTACAAATTAAGAACTGCTGTGCAGGAGAGCTGCCCTTCATTGTTCTCTGGAACTCACCTTTCCTCTACCCACTCCCAATGCTAGTGATCTGGTGTAAACACAGTGGCAATAAAGAGGAAGGAAGACAAGACTTGGAGGAAGATTGAGAGAGAGAGAGAGAGTGTACATGTGAAAGGCAGAGCACCTGTGTAGGATTGGAGGCAATTATGAATGTAGGATATGGAATAAGTGAGAGGAAGGAAGGAAAGGAAATATATTAGTGAAGAGATGAATGAAACAAGGGAGAAGATGTGAATAGCAGAGACCAACCTCACATTCCAACAAAAAAGTCATGTGAACATTGCTGCCTGTGTGTATTTGTTTTAAATAAAAATTACTAGCAAATGCAAACAGAATATTTTTCCCTCCCAGGAGGATTCCTTTCAGGAATAGATTCCATCTTCCAAAACACTGAGTTTTAAGAAATGAAGAAACATCTCAACCAGCTCATTATCTTGTTTGGGTCCTCCTCAAACTCAAGTAGAGGTGTCAGCCAAATGGCACAACATGAGCAGGAAAGTTATATTTTACCTTTAAGGACCTGGTAAAACATCTATTATACAAATTTGACAGGTTAAATCTTTAGAGGACTAGATTTATGTGGTATTTGGTTAAAAACTCAAAACATTCTTTGGGCATGCAACACATTTGAGAAATATACAGTGAATTTAGGTTAGCGTTAAATAGTTTGCAGTTTACAAGTGCTTTGTAAAGGAAGCTTTCACACTTAGATATGCCGAAAAAACAAGGACCTATACTATGGAACTTACTCCTGCAAGAGGCAAGAATGACCAGACTTCGCCATTCATGTCTTTGACCTAACTTTGCCATAACTTCCTCACACATCCCAACAACAAACCTGTAAACTAAGACGCTAGTTTTCCTGCAGACTGGGAAGGAAGGGAGACTCACTTCTATTTTTAAATATTTGGTAGGCACTCTTATACTAGTACATACATGTAAGTCTCTAGACAGATAAAGGTTGATACTCTCCCTGATTTATCCATTAGTACCTAGGTTAAAAGGCTCAGGAACAGCAACCAAATTACAACCTGTATGTACTGCTACATCTGTCCTGATCCAGTGTTAAGTGATTATTTAGATCTAGAAAAGGATCTCTGAAGGTATCCCTGAGGTTACAACCATCTTCACCACATTTCCAATAGTTACAAATTCAAAGCAAGGTCGAAAGGTAGGACAAAGAAAGCAGTAAAAGTTAAGAAAGGCACAAAAACAGCCTATTAGTAAGGACATGCCCTAATTGGATTCAGAACCCAGGCCTATTCAGCTATGCAGTTTTCCATTTGGGTAGCATGACCAACATTTATTTGGTTATTGGTTTTCAATCAGCACATAGATTAATTACTAGAAATTTCAGATTCAGAACAATTTTTTGACTAAAGTATCATGAACAAATACAGAATTCTGTTCTAAACCATATCAAAGTATTTTAGTCTTCTGAACTATCTTAAAAAGATTTTTATATTGTAATAAGATTTACTTACCCGCCATCGGGACACTAATCCACCCATTTTTTTATTTGTGGAAATAGGTTGTTTTGGTTGCTTAGAACAATCTTCTGATGGAATTCACAGCTAGAAGTAAAGCATTACTGTTTAAGAATACGCCAAAAGTATATTTTAAGATGTTTAAGGTGATATTTCAAAATTGCATTCTAGAATATAAATTAAATAACACTGCATACAGGTGTCTATCATCTCCAAATTCTTCACACTATCCTGCACTCCAGCCACCAGTTTTAGAACCTCTTTGTATTGTTAAGTCATTCTACTAATTAGCCTACCAAGATTGTGGGCAAGTTTATGTTTTGCTTTGGAGATATCTATCTACAAGTGAAATACAAAATAATTAGTAGTCAGAGACCCAAACCCTTGTCTTCATTTAAGTGCCACAAAAGTTATAATTTAGCAAATAAGAATTATTTAAGTGCTATATAATTTAATTATAATTTAATTAGCCATAAATTAATTCCAATTGCAGATTATAAAATTCAGACCACATTGAAAAAAAAATCTAATTTGTCAAATTCAAATTGAATGTGAATTGAATACTCTTGTGAAGTGTCAGATTGGTCTCTCTTAGTGCCCAGAAGATATACAATCCAGCCAGCAGCAGTGCAATGGCCCTTTAATACTTCTAATGGTCAGTCTCCAGGTCCAGCTATCTGCCAAGACTGACAAGGATTCCAATCAACAAAAATTGTAATGTAGTTTTTACTATATGGATGCTTCATTGAAAAATGGAATAACCACCAAATTACTTCAGAGACCAATGAACAGCAATCATAAACCAACAACCTTCAGCCATGATCTTGCTGAGATGGGTTCAGACAGAATTTACAGATAAAGATTATATATTTTGCTACCATTTTAGTCCCTCAATTTAGAATTTTTATCTATAAATAAGTTACAAATTCCTATTTGTAATAACCAGGGATTCTGGAAATCCCTTTGCCATGGAATATGCATTTTTACAGAGAATCTTTAATTTTTACATTTTGTAAAAAACAAACATTATATATAGTAAAACCCCATTTATCCGAGCCTCCATTATCCAGCTCTCTGTGTTAACGGAACCACCAACCACCTAGGGCTGACAGTGAAGGGGGCTTGGGCATCTATGGTTCAGTTAATACAGAAAGGCAGATAATGGAGGCTCAGATAAATGGGGTTCTACAGTCTATCAATAAAACTGTGTTCAACAGATGGACCTATATATATTATGGCTAGGGAAACTAAAGTTCAGCATTTCATTTTAATTGTGGAAAAATACGGATTTGTATGGGGTTTTTTTAATCAGAGAATTTGGGCGGGGGGTTTAATCACAGAAAACTAGCATCCCTGGTAATAATCCAAACCCCAAAACAAGGGTTTGTACCAAGTGTTTTGAACTCAGGAAATTGAAATGACACTGTCTCTAAGAGAAATATTCCTTCATTTTAGCAGAGGTATTAAATTACTATTACTAATTATCTTTGGCCAAGATACAGAAACTCCATGCAGATCCAGATTTCTTCTCAAAAAGTTTAAGAGGTTGTCAGAACAAGGTAACAACACAGTACACATAGCACTCACTACAGCTAATACTGCTGTGGCTAAGTACCTCTTCACCATTTAAGAAAACCAAAAATTTCCATCAAAGCCAGAACTATGAGAATGCAGTTAAGTCTTATGTTTCTGAAAACAATCCTTGAAGATGCTAAGAAAATCAGTATTTGAACTACTGCCAAATTAATGCAAAGAACAGATGGACAGATCAACTTTGTTGCTGCCAAATGACTAATCAAGAGGGGTGAGCTGCAGACAAGGAAAAGCACAATTACTTTCTGGGTCCCTTAGATTTACCCTGTGGATAGCCACTACTACTACAGAGTCCACAATGAAAGAATAATATATTTGTTTTTAACAAAAAACTTTTTTTAGCACTGAAGTTTATATAACATCTACTTGGCAGTCACATACAAGACTGTGTATGCCAAATATGTATTATATATTTGGACCATTCTGAGCAGACACTTTGCTCTTGAACACTTCTAAAAAGAGATGCTGTTTTTGTTGCAAAATCATATAAGAAGGGCTAAGCTACAATGTGTCTAATTACTCACCAGAAAGTTTGCATTCTTTAAAAAGACACAGACAATCTTAATATGTATTTAACTTAGCATTATGAGTATCACTTGTGTATTTTGAAACTTATTTGGCAAATATCCGAGAAAGAAAGCAGGCTTGCCAAAATGCGGGTATGGACACATGTTCATATGGACTAGAACTGTGACTTGCTTTACGTGTACTGTTCTGAAAAATCAGACACTTTTAAAGGAATTATATCCGATATGAACAGCTAAATTAGGGAAGCAAGTAAATTTACCACTCTTTATTTATATGCCATATATTATATTTGAAAGATTAAGCATTCCCCATTGTTTTGGTTTGCACATGAAGTACATTATCTGCCAGCCCTTCCAGTACCACTCTTCTTCCCTCATGTCTTTCTTCTGCAGCTCTTTCACAAACAACCATAGGACAGATTTCCTCCAGCTCCTCCATAAATACAATATCCAAGGGTCTTGCTCACTCTACTTCACACATACACCATTAACATTCTAATATCCACCATGACAAAACTTCCCCTTCCCTAGACCTGCTTCCTTCTCATGCCCTGGCCAATAGCAAGTTACAGCTTATTTCCTCCTCTGTCTCCACTAGCATGAGTAGACTTCCTCTTTTCACTCCAAGTGATGGTCAGTGCTGTGAAAGAACCTACTTCCATAATCACCATCACATATTACTGAAAATGCAACCGTGTTATCATGTGCAGTATTTGCTACCCCAATGCTGCAACGCAATAACTTTTATCTTAAATGATAAGGTTATGTGGAAACATTTTACAGTAAATTCCGAAACTGAGAGATAAAATATGTTGACAGTATCCCTTCAACCAGATAAACTAGCTTCCGTACATTACTTTATAGTAATCAAGAAAATCTATGTGAAAACTGAATGGTTGGGAAAATTAAAAGGCTGAATGAGGCAGAAGGGAAAGTTTCCGGTTAAGCTTTCTTCTTTTTTTTTTTTTTTTTTTTTAAAAGGGAAACTGACCAGTCAATTACTGAGCAGGAAGTCCCACCCATATAAAACAACTGTAGGAAAAACTAATAGCAAAAATCAGAAGAATATCCGCGTGCTTAATTTGGTGTTCTGCTAAATTTGTTTTTAGAATTGTGCACTTACACAGAGTGCTTTCTTCAGGTAAGACTGAAATATGAGCATTTTGTCTTACTTTAGAACTCTAATAGAACGCTAACCTTAAAGCAAAGATGACAAAAGCGTCAGACCCTCCAAGAGCCCTCCGAGAAAAAATGGTATAAAAAAGTGATATAGAAAGTCCTCTATTTTCAGCTTCAGGTTTCTCCACTCTGCTATAATAAATGTGTTTTGTAAAATGCAGGTGATCTCAAAAATCAAGTTCAGATCCTTTAATTTTGCAACCTGAAACACTTATGCAAAATATTCTCAAGATTTAAAGTCACCTCAATTCAGATAATATACAAAGGGATGACAATTGAGAGTTTATAAAAAACTGTATGCAAGAGATTCTATTAGATGATTGCAAGGATTTTTTTTCCCTTCAATAGTAGACATACACAGTTTTGTTTGCAATTTTCACCAGAAAACCATTTTTGCCCATAATTCATTGATGCTGTCTCTTGACAATTCATTGCCAATGCAACAACCACAAATGAAAAAAGTGGAAGCCCATTCTGAGTTGATTCCATTCTCTAAATCCAAATAAAATCTTGTAAAGTCACCATTAACTAACAAAATATAACCCTCATAGCCTTGACTAAAAAGCCCCAATATGCTTTGTAATTAGAATCACAGAATATGATTTGGTATTTATTCTAGCTTTTTTAAAAAATAATCTTCAGGTACTATAAAAACAGTCAAGATTGCATACAAACAGTTGACAACGTGTTCAAATGTGGTGCCTAAATTGTGTTCTTAAATCAATATTATGTCGTTGATTTAGGAATCTAAGTTTTAGACACACATTTTTGGCCAGTATCATCATAAATTTTTAATTCAAGAAAGCCAACCCTGCAGAAAAGACAATTAGGTGTGGAACAACCTGAAACAATCCAAGCTTGAGAATGGATAGACCTTTGAGACTATAATGTTAACATTTTTAAAAGTTTCCTTATCTATGTTGCAAAAAACCTTAGATTACTAAACAAATTCTTAAAATCAAATCTGTTTTTCACCATTACAGCTGCCTGGTTTTGCATCTGTTTGAGCAATGAAAACAGACTCCTGACGTTAATTTTAGTTGTTTTTTTCCCCCTCAAATTTCAGGTTCTTATAGATTAGAATATGTTCCAATGTTTGGGTTGCAAACCCCGTAAAGGAATATCTGCTAAAAATCTTTCTATTGATTAGTTTTTTAAATGTCATTGGAAATATCTGAAGGTGTTCAGTTTTGTAAAACCTTATTTTAAAAACAGATTTAGGATCAAACAGGACTTCAAAGAGATCAATTAAGGAGTTTACTGGATTCACAATATTGAGACAGATCTGCTGTCTGGTGCAACACCATCAACCATGGTCACTCTGGTTGGCAAAATGGTCCTTAGTAGACTATGCATTTGATGAAAGGTGAATTGTCAGACTGGAGGGAGGTTACTAGTGGAGTTCCTCAGGGATCAGTTTTGGGACCAATCTTATTTAATCTTTTTATTACTGACCTTGGCACAAAAAGTGGGAATGTGCTAATAAAGTCTGTGGATGACACAAAGCTGGGAGGTATTGCCAATACAGAGAAGGACCGGGATATCATACAGGAAGATCTGGATGACCTTGTAAACTGTAGTAATAGTAATAGGATGAAATTTAATAGTGAAAAGTGCAAGGTCATGCATTTAGGGATTAATAACAAGAACTACTGTTATAAGCTGGGAAGGCATCAGTTGGAAGTAACAGGAGGAGAAGGACCTCGGAGTATTGGTTGATCACAGGATGACTATGAGCCGCAATGTGATATGGCTGTGAAAAAAAGCTAATGCGGTCTTGGGATGCATCAGGTGAGGTATTTCCAGTAGAGATAAGGAGGTGTTAGTATTGTTATACAAGGCACTGGTGAGACCTCATCTGGAATACTGGATGCAGTTCTGGTCTCCCATGTTTAAGAAGCATGAATTCAAACTGGAACAGGTTCAGAGAAGGGCTACTAGGATGATCCAAGGAATGGAAAACCTGTCATATGAAAGGAGACTCAACGAGCTTGGCTTATTTAGCCTAACCAAAAGAAGGCTGAGGAGAGAGATGATTGCTCTCCATAAATATATCAGAGGAATAAATATCAGGGAGGGAGAGGAATTATTTAAGCTCAGTACCAATGTGGACACAAGAACAAATGGATATAAACTGGTTATCAGGAAGTTTAGACTTGAATTAGACAAAGGTTTCTAACCATCAGAGGAGTGAAGTTCTGGAACAGCCTTCCAAGGGAAGTAGTGGGGGCAAAAGATATATCTGACTTCAAGACTAAACTTGATAAGTTTATGGAGGGGATGGTATAACGGGATAGCCTAATTTTGGCAATTAATTCGTCTTTGACTACTAGCTGTAAATATGCCCAATGGCTTGTGATGGGATGTTACATGGGGTGGGATCTGAGTTACTACAGATTATTCTTTCCTGGGTGGCTGGCTGATGAGTCTTGCCCACATGCTCAGGATTTAGCTGATCGCCATATTTGGGGTCAAGAAGGAATTTTCCTCCAGGGCAGATTGGCAGAAGCCCTGGGAGTTTTTTGCCTTCCTCTGCAGCCTGGGGCACAGGTCACTTGTTGGAAGGTTCTCTGCACGTTGAAGTCTTTAAACCATGATTTGAGGACTTCAATGGCTCAGACACAGGTTTTATACAGGAGTGGATGGGTGAGATTCTGTGGCCTGCATTGTGCAAGAGGTCAGACTAGATGATTATAATGGTCCCTTCTGACCTTAAAGTCTATGATTCTATGATGATGAATTAATGAGTGGTTTGGTTAAGCACCTTTTTTCAGTCTATTTTTCTACAGCTGCCCATGAAAACAGACTAGCCAAGAGACACCAACGCTGCAGGGAGGCTACCTGTACTGAGATAGCTGTACTGGAAACTAATGTAAGCTACTCGCAACTACCTTTTGTCTGCAAATCACTTATGAAACATGCTCCCATAACACTGTGCCGCCTGCTCCGTACTTTACAGGAGCAGGAATAAAACCATGGAGGCTTTCCCGGGGCCACCCCCAACGGCACAATTCTCGTGTGCGGGCGCATGGAGAACAAGCTGCTGTGACAAGCTGTAGCTCTCCTGTCCTCCTCCTCCCCCAGTCTCCCGGGTCGCCCCCCCCCCCGTGCGCTGGGCGCTGCACTAGTTCCCCTGAACGCGACGAGACCCGCCCCCCTTGCCCAGCTCTTGCAGGGCGCAAGGCTGCGCGCCAGGAAGAGCGGCCGCCTGTCAAGCCGGTTGCGGGGGAAGCTCCAGCTGCTGAGCTGAGCGCCGCCCCCTCCGCGGGGCAGAGCGGCCAGGAACGAGGGCCGGGCCAAGGAGGGCACCCAGCGCCCCAGCACCGGGCAGCCGGGCCGCCTGCGGAACCGCCCCCAGCCGGCCAGCGCAGAGCCCCGGGACACGCTGGGCACCCCCGTACCTGCGCCGCGCATCCTGCTGTCGCCTCCGCAGCCTCCCGCCACCGCTGACGGGGCCGCAGACCGCCCAGCTGCTCTCCCATCAAACACCGCGCGCCGTGCGCAGCCAATCGCCGCTCCCCCCCTCGAGCCCGGATCACGTGAGAGGGGAGCGCCGCTGCTGTTGCGCCAACGGCCGTCGTGGGAGCCTCGAGCCCCCGGCAGGGGCCGGGCGGAGGATGGGAGAGCGGGGGGGGGGTGGCGGCTCTGTCGCTGCAAGCCCGGGGCTCCCGCACTCCCCTGGCCTCGGAAAGGGGCCGGCCAGGGGGCGTTGAGGTGTTTCTCGTTCGCTCCCGCTTTTCTGAGCGTGCGCGAGTGTCTAAGGAGTTCGGGGCGCTGCTTGTTAGTTAAGGGAGGCAGGGTCCGCGCGTCGCGTCTGGGCGCCGCGGGATGCACGCGTGCGCCTGTTTCCAGGCCTTTGCCTGGGAGTAAACGCAGGGCACGTTGGTGAGTGGCTTTGTCGGCGCTCACATCTTGACAGCAGCAGCGCAGACTTCCCCGCCCTGCCCTGCCCATCTAATGAAACAGCTGTAAAGCGCTCTGCACCTGCACTTCCCGGACAGATACGTTTGAGGCCAGAGAGCACGTCTGAAGAAGAAGAAAAGAGACTGGATAATTCAGGAGAGGCATATTGAGGGGGTTGTGACTGAGCAAAATTAAGAAGGAGGAATAGCTAGCTGAGGTCATGCAGGGGGAGCAAAGGTTTGTAGAGTGCAAGGACATGGGGAACGTTCTAGGTATGGGGCCAATGAGAGAGATAGGAACATAGAGAGAGAGAGAGAAAATGTCAAGAGATGAATGAGAAGAACAAGGGGAAGAAAAGGAGAAGTGCACAGCAGAGATGTAAATAGGAACTTTTTAGGTAAAGCCTTTTAGGTGAGACTGAAGCTTGAATTTGATCTGGTGATGGAGGGGGGAGTGACATGGGAGGAGACGGAGATGACTTCAGAAGCAGCATTTTTAACAGACTTGACCAGGGTGGACGGAGATGCAGTGAGGCCAGAGAGGAGAAGCTCACAGCAATCAATGTGAAAAATGACCAGCACATGGAGAGAGGAAGTCAACTAACTGTTATCTAATGCTTGCACAAAACTTTGAAGATGTAAATTGTATTAGTGCAAGTATTGTTAAGGAGTTGCTAATATATCTTTGGAGTGAATTGTTACTCTGTCTCTAATTGGGAGCTATTCATGAAAAATCATGCAGAAGCTTTGACTAGTGCAATATGTATGTGCACTAATTGTTGGCAAATATAATAGATGCTTTTCAGAGGTGGCATTTTCTTGTGGTTGTAATTCTAGTAATTGATTTTGAGCCAGAAATCCCTATGTCCTTTAGTACCGACTTACCCAAGAAACCACCTCTCTCCCTCACAGCTGCTGAAACATTTAAGATAATTTTGGTAATAGCCCCTAAATGTCCCAGGGCTAGAGGCAGGGTATTCTTGGGGTTGGGACCTGGACTCTGGGATTTGCTTTTTCACTGCTATATCAGTCGCTATGGCAGGGATTCCAGTCTCTTCCCACTCCTGGTTCACTGGAAATGGCAGCAGCTAATGAAAGGATGAAAAAGTAATATGAGCTGTGCTTACTCGGCAGACGAGGATCACAAATAGGGTGACCTTTTGGAGAGGGAGTACTATTTCTCAAGCATTCTGCCAACTACAGATCCGTTATGGTTAGATACCAATTGCAGCTTTGGGAGCTGGTGATATTCTAATTTTATCACTTTCCAGAGGAACAGAAAATGGCATCAAAGGAGCAGGTGGCTATAGGATTTGTAGTACCTAGCTGTCTTACAAGCCACTTACAATGCTTCCAAAATATTGGGCAATGGGGTCAGTTATTTCAGTTGTTAGTTCAGGCTCATGAAAAGAATCTCCAATTCAGAGGGGCAGCATCTCTTCAGAGCCAAGATGATCGGGAAGAATGATAGTCTCTGAGACTCCTACAACTTTGTCAGAGGAAGAAGTCCTTCCAGTACCAGGGTATTATCCTACTTGTACTGGTTTCCATCTGCAGCAGCTAAAACAGCAACCTTGTTAACAGGGTAGTGGGAAGCACATCAAAATAGGTCTGCTTTGATTTTATGCCCAACAATCCAGAGCATGTTTTAACATCTGCTTTCCACCCTTCTTCTTCTTTCTTTGTGAACTGTTTGATCCTGGAGTATGGTGGGTGTTTCCTTGGGGCATGGAGTAAAATCACTATGGATCTGCCAGTCAGTTTGGCTATTCAATCCAATTCCACTCTATGCTGCCTTCCAATCAATCAATCTTTTTTCTGAGAAAATGACTAGAGGACTCTACGATTCTACCTGAGGTTGATGGGGCCATGGATTCCAAGGCCAGATGCAGGATTATTGCGATCACCTGATCTGGCCTCCTGCATAACACAGGCCATAAAAAATTCCCAGAATAATTCCTTTTGAATTAGACTGTGTCTCTTTACAAAATCATCCTGTCTTGATTTTAAAATTCCAGTGATGGAGAATCCTCCATGACAGTTTGTAAATTGTTCCAATGGTTAGTTACCTTCACTGTTAAATATTCATGCCCTAGTTCTAGTCTGAATTTGTCTAGCTTCAACTTCCAGCCATTGGATCTTGTTATACCTTTGTCTGCTAGACTGAAGAGCCCACTATCAAATATTTGTTCCCTAGTTAAGGTACTTATAAACTGTGATCAATTCACCCCTTAACCTTCTTGTTAAGCTGAATACATTGAGCTCCTTGAATCTATCACTATCCGACTGGGTTTTCTAATACTTTAATCCATACTTCATAAACTTGACGCCTCAGTCTTATTTAAAATTAATGCTGCTACAAGTGGCAATTCTGTAGATGTAAAGGATATGGGAACACTTTCAAGCATTCCTCCAAAAATCCCCACGGCCTTCTGTTTTTGGAAACTTGGTGTACTGATATTAATCTCTTTTTTCTGTATTCCTATCTGTTGTGGTGATGTGATATACATACAAGATAATCTAAGAAATCTCTTCCACCACTGATCAAGAGTTGTGTGATTCAAATGCTTATTTCTTACATCAATGGATAAGGAGGTGCTTGTTCTCAGATATGTGGTTCACTGAGTATATCCCATTGCCCTACATCTAGTTGTCAAAAAAGAATTCTCTAGCAGATATCAGTCACAGACTGCAGGGACAACACAAGATGTCTCCGAAATAGACTGCTGTATGATTTAGCAGAAAGAATTGAGGAGTTGAAGCTGTACAATCATTTAATAACCTTGGCTCCAAACAGGTGCCATAAGAGGATGCTTTCATGGCACCAGTGGACAGTGCTTTCCTAAGGATTCCTGAAGCTCTAACCCAGGAATCAGCTGAAATATTGGACTTTAAAGTTGTCATGCTTTCATATATAGAAAAACTACTCTAGGTCATTTGTAGAGCGTTTTTAGATCTCCATCTGAAACCTGTACAGTTAAGTTAATGGTAACTATACAGTGGTGCAGTTTGATACATGTATACATTTCAGTTTGGGGATGGCTCAAAAATGCAATAGCATTAATGAACTGGAGGAGTTCAAGCCTTTTAGGCAAGGAGCTGGTTGTTTGTCTTGCTGATGTTTATTTAGTCAACACAATATAAGAGCTCACTCTGGAGATTAAAATAGGGATGCCGGGTCTGATCCTCTGCCAGTCATTTTCCTTTGCTGCTGACACTAGGGAACTCTTCCTTTCAGCCTCAAAGGGTGTTCAGAGCTAATCTTATTGCTCATACATGGGTGTCACATCAGTAGAGTACCAACTGACTACAGTTGGGGCCCATGAATAGGACATGCCTCAACTCAAAACTAGTGAAACAGTCCACAAAGAACTGTTGACCAAGATGGATATAGGATGGGATCAAGCCCAGAAGTAAAAACAGCCTAGGCTGGATCTAGGCTTTCCTTTTTCCTCAGTGAGCTCTGGTCAGTTCCTTGAGAGTAGTCTAACATTCCATTGACTAAGCCTTCCCTTCCCCAGGGAGGCCTCTCATCTCACCAGCCTGCTGTAGGCTCCAGATCTGCTGACTAAGCTTCTTCTAGAGCAGTATGTTCTGCCCTCTAGCCCATTCCCTCCTGATACTACCTGCAGCTGCTGTGCACTCCCTCCTGGCTTGACATTTCTGGCAAAGGATTGTGATGGTGGAGCTGATTTAAGTTTGTCTCCAGGACAGGCCATTAACCTCTTTTTGCCTAGCCTAGTATGGGTTTGTATATCACATCCCCGATATAAATGTACACACAAAGTGAAGGTAGTATGTTTACAGGTTCTTTGGAATTCTGCAGCCAAAATGGTTTTTATGAGACCCTTTCACTTCTAACAGCAATACACATGTAGAATTATGATGGATAAACAAGCAGCCATGGCACTGAAAACCATTCATATGTCAAATAATACCATCCATCGATGCGTTGATGACCTTGTGTAAAATGTTCAGGACCAGTTAATAGAACACATGAAGAAGAGTCAATATTTTGCACTGCAGCTTGATAAATCCACAGTCATAGCCAATATGACTCAGTGTTTGTGTTACATAAGGTTTGTACAAACAGATACAACAGTTGAAGAACTTTTATTTTGTAAAGAAATCCCAACCCAAACAATGAGGAAATGTTCAAGATCCTCAAATTCATATTGGATGAAGACCTTAACTGGGCTGTGGTTGTGGCAGGGCTGTACACTGTGGGGCTGCAGCAATGACGACTAAGGAGGTTGCAGTATGAGTAAAGAAAGTGGCACAAGCAGCAATTTGGACGCACTGCATGATTCAGTGCCAAGCTTCAGCATTAAAGTTGTAACCTGAAGTACAAAAGGCCCTCAACAAAGTTATTAAAATTGTTAATTTTATAAAATTCCAGGTACTGAACACACATTGTTTTAGTATGCTATGCAAAGAGATGGGCTCTGACCACATAGCTTCTGTTTCAGAGTAAAGTCAGGTGGGTGTCACATGGGAAATTATTTTAATTGTTTTTGAATTGAGACAAAATCAGAATTTTCCACCATCTGATAATAGACCTTGCAGATTACATATATAATTAAACTTTTTGATGATGATAGCTTACCTGGTGGACATATCTGGAAAATTGAATGCACTGAATGTAATGCTTCAAGGTTGGAATAAAAATATAGTAGATATGACAGAGAAAATCAAGAGATTCAAGAAGATTTATCTTTGGAGATGCCACATTGAAAGAGGGTTACCAAGATGTTTTCAAACTTTTTTAAAAGGCAAGAGTGAAAGTAATAATATTATTAGAGACCAAATATTAACTCATTTGTCTGGATTGTATTCCTATTTTAATTAATACTTTCCTGGAGTTGAATACGAATCTGTAGATACTGACTGGTTTCTAAAGCCATTCTTGGTAACAATTAGCTCCATTCCAATTCTAAGTATCTCAGCTCAAGAAAATCTCTTAGAATTGCTGAAGACCAAGTTTTCAAATCTAACAATCCAGGAATTCTAAATTTCTGTTAAAGGAGACTACGAAGAACTCAGGAAGGTATGAAAGTGCTGCTTTCAGTTATTTCTGTGGGTCTGGGTTTTCAGCAATAATTTTTCTGAAAAGGAAACTTAGAAATCATTTAAACTTGGAAAATGGCTTACATTTGGTGCTATCAGCGATCCCACCAAAAATGCAAAACAATCCATATGTTCAAACTATAGTTTTAAAACCCTGGATTAGATCAGATGAGATAATTAAACAACGTGCATGTAATTGAATAAAGTTGTTCAGTCTTCCAAACTCTAGTGTCCCTCTTGACTCTAGTGTCCTGAGGAAGTAAAAAAACTGTATTTGTTTGTGGGGAGCCACCAAGTTTTAAAATATCTAGAAGGGAGCCACAGTACTAAAATGTTTGGGAACTATGGACCTAGGGCCATATTGTGGCATTGACTTTTAAGCAGTTCTCTCCAATTAAGTTCTAATCAGAGGCATACAATTATACATCTAATTAACTTGTAGCTGGACGGCTGAGTCACATGCAAAATTAAGCAATACTTTAAGTGCATGTCTGCTAGTTGATTGTACACTAGAGCAAAGAGGATGCTGTGTACTATCAGTCTTGATTTGTCTTTCTGTGAAATTACATTTTAAATAGAAAAAACAGTGTTATACTGCTAGTGAAGCTAATACAACTGAATACAGAATTATAATCTGAATCCAACCAGAGTAAAATATTAATTAATCTGATTTAAAACTGCCCCCTACAGAATATTTAAATTTTGTATATCTAAATAAATACCTCACTGAATATAGCTTCTTACCAGTGAGGAATTGTTTGGATCTGTACTTCCTTAATGCTGTGTAACCAGCCTAATGCTAGCGTGTATTTGCATGGTTATTCAATTTGCATCATAAATAATTAGGGCCGTATCAAATTCACAGTCATGAAAACATGTTATGGACCGTGAGATCTGGTCTTTTGTGTGCTTTTACCCTATACTATACAGATTTCATGAGGGAGATGGGTGTTTCTCAAATTTGGGGGTTCTGGCCCAAAAAGGAGTTGCAGGGGGGTCACAAGGTTATTTTAGGAGGGCCACGGTCATAAGCACAGAATTTTTAATCTGCCAGGAGGGCACTCCCTCTGGCTCTGGCCAGGCCCCCCGCCCCACTCCCCCCTTCTCCCATGGCCTCATTCCCACCATGTTTCTTCCCTTCCCAGCCCAGTTCCTTCCCCTGAGCATACTGCACCCTCACTCTTCCCCCCTGTGCCACAAAACAGCTGATCCACAGCAGGTGGTAGGTGCTGGGAGGGAGGGGGAGGCACTGATCTGTGGGGCCCACTGGTGGGCAGGAGGCACTGGGGGGAGGGGAAGGTTCTGGTAGGGGGGCTGCCAGTGCGTGCTCAGCATCCACTATTTTTTCTAATGGGTGCTCCAGCCCCAGAGCACCCACAGAGTCGGTGCCTATGGCTGTGGTATTGCCACCCTTATTTCTGCACTGCCTTCAGAGCTGGATGGCCGGAGAGTGGTGGCTGGTAGTCCAAGAGCGGCTCTGAATGTGGCGCCCCACCAGCAGCAACATAGAAGTAAGGGTGGCAATACCATACCATGCCATCCTTACTTCTGCACTGCTACTTATGGCAGCTCTGTCTTCAGAGCTGGGCTGCCGGCCAGCAGCTGCTCTCCAGCTGCCCAGCTCTGAAAGCAGAGCCACCAGCAGCACAGAAGTAAGGTAGCAGTACCGCAAACCCGCCACACACACAATAACCTTACGACCACCACCGTGATAAATGAAGGGAAGGGGTAGTTCCCTTTTATGGACATCCAGCCAGCAGCTATAAAATCCCTCTTAGTAGCTGTTCTCTAATTGTTCTACCTGTAAAGGGTTAAAAAGTCTCACTGCATAGGTAAAAGGAAGTGAGTGGGCACCTGGCCAAAAGAGCCAATGGGAAGGCTAGAACTTTTTAAATTTGAACAAAGACTCCCCTGTTGTCTGTCTATGGTTGTTCCCCCCGGGGAGAGGCAGACAGGGCAGAGCTATGCTGTAAGAAGCTTTGGGCCAGGTATGAAAAATCCTCAGTATCATACCTAAAAACTACCCATTTGAAACCCCAGATATATAAGTAGATCAGGAAATGTCGAGGAAGACACAATTAGGTTTATCTCTTTTTTTTTTCTTTATGGTTGTGGATTGCTCTGTGCATCCTCTGGGGTGCTTTTGTTTTGCTTATAATCTTTAAACTGGACCTCAGGAAAGCTATTCTTGGTGTTTAATCCTTGTAGTTGATGTATTTTCTTTCTTTTTTATTAATAAAATGTACGTTTTTTAAGAACAGAATTGGATTTTTGTATTTTAAGAGGTTGTGCACATGTAGTTTAATTAGCTGGTGGCAACAGCTGATTTCCTTTTGTTTTCTGTCTCAGCTCTTCCCCGGAGGGGGGGTGATAAGGCTTGAGGGTACCCCACAGGAAGGAATTTCCAAGTGCTCCTTCCTGGGCTCTCAAAGGGATTCTGCACTTGGGTGGTGGCAGCATCTACCAATCTAAGATCAGAGAAGAGCTGTAACCTTGGGAGTTTAATACAAGCCTGGAGTGGCCAGTATTAATTTTTAGAATCCTTGTGGGCCCCCACTTTCTGCACTCAACATGCCAGAGTGGGAAATTAGCCTTGACACCCCCCAACTCCTTTTTCGTTCAGGACCCCTACAATTACAACACCATGAAATTTCAGATTTAAATAGATAAAATCATGAAATTTACGATTTTTAAAATTCTATGAATGTGAAATTGACCAAAATGGACCCTGAATTTGGTAGGGCCCTATAAATAACACTTCACACTTATAACTCTCTCCATGTTCAGAGTACTGTACAAACAACAACTTATGTTTTAAAAGAAGCTTTTTACAACAAAGAAACATTTTGAAATAAACTTAAAATTATCTGTAGCCTTTAGGACAACTTCTTTGGAAGAATTTTTCCCCAGTAACTTAAGAGTTGAACTGTGTTCTTCCCCTGCTACAACAAGGAGCATTTCCCTACATTCCTAAGGCATATATGCATCAGCAATGTATGTATTAAACAGCATAATTTGTCTAAATAAATATATGGTCCTGTACGTCCTTAGAAAAAATGCCATTTGGTTAAGAGAAGTTTAGCATTGCTAACTGGGATGTTTACTTAATGGTTTAATTAGGCTGCCAAAAAAAATTGAGCAATCTCTTAAAAGTAGAGCCTTTTAGGCTTTTCTTTCTCCAGGTAGGGAAGGCCATGCAGGTTTAACTCATTCAGAAGCAGAATAAGTTTTGATGTAGAACAGAACATGGGCAATCTGATGAAACACTAATCAATGAAAGAGCAATTTGATACTTACATGCTACTGTATGCTGCATTTCTTGGACCACAACTGGAGTACTGGATTTTATTCTCCATTGTGCCAACAGGTGTCATGCTGCCACTCATCACCAGGGCTTCCATAAGGGGGAGGGCAGTTTTCACTTGCTGATAATGCATAGGAGCCCAGTGAAAGCTCCCCAAAATTTTCAGGGGCACTGTTCATACCCCTCTACCTCAATTAGTATTTTACTTTTGGAATGACATTGGAACCATGTCTGCAAAGCAAAGGACTTGGTGTTGTGTGTACCTTGTGCTGCTACAGCCTCATCTGGGCAGACATTCCACTGTTAACAGAAGCCAGCTTAAATCAAATCTGAGTCAAGCCAATTATGTTAAATTTAAATTATATGCTCATCTGGGAGGGACCATGTTTCCTTCAGGGTCTTATACAGCATGAGCACACTGTTGACACTTAAATAACTAGTAATTCTGGTCTTGTCATAGAAGGACATTAGCTGTGGGACTGGACATCTCCAGGAGACCCAGTCCTGCTCCCACTGCAGCCACTTGGAGTTTTAACAGAGATTTCAGCTGGAATCTATACTTGTTGTATAATCTGACACCTCTAGGTGAGTAGTTAAATCTAACCCAGATCCAAGGTTCTCCACAAGCATCAAAAGATGGCAACTCCACCACACATTCATTTTCTCCCCACATATTCCCTACTTTGAAAGCTTCTCACTGTTTTTACTGGACCTAAAACAGGGGCTTGGTCTAGATGATCCAAGGGTTCCTTTCAACCTTACCCATCTATAAAGTTTATTTATCCCTCTTCCAAAGGAAAGCAGCATTATGTTATTTTTAGAAAGGGTATCTTATGTAGTAGAATCCAAAACAAGACTTCCAATCTATTGAAAGATGAAATATAACCACTTACAGTATAAAATTGTTTGACTTCATTATAGTGAACAAGCTGCAAAACCATAATAAAAATATAGCTATTTAAAAGGAAAATCAATCATAAAATAAACACATTTATCGGTTTAGGATGTTTGGCAACAGTCATGCCATAGCAACAATTGAGTCCCTGCCCCAAAGAAAGAAGGAGCTTGAGCTTAGGGACTGGGGCTGGGGCTAAGAAGCAATCTAGAGGGAGGTCTTTTCAGAAAGGCTGGGAGGCTGGAGTGGGACCGGCAGACAGAGCCGTGCAGTGGGACTGGGATCCTGGGGGTCCCAGAGGACCCACTCTCATATAGCAGTACCTGGTAAAATGTATTTTATTGCAAGTGGGATTGGGTGGGCAAAATAAATGGACTGCAGTAATTTGTGGGAAAACACTTTAAAACTTTTAATACATAAATTTAAGCAAGGGATAGAAAGAGATTTGATTTTAATTATAATAGGAGTTAAGTATTTTTTACATAGTTTAAGCAAGATTTGTTTTATGCTTTTAGTGATAAAACAACATCTGAATTCTGTTTCTGTATAATTTAACTGACCTTTTTTTGGTTTGGGGTTTGTTTTTAATATGGGGAAATCTGTCTCTCTTGTGGTATTTGCAGAATTTAAGGTTTTTGCAGTTGGGAGCGGGATAAAAATGCAAGAAACAATGCGGGAGTGAGTGGGAATGGGTATTGTGGGGTGGGATTAAAAAAAATAGCCTAGTGCAGGGGTCTACTGGCAGAGCTCCCTTGCTCAGAGGGAACTGGGGAGCTAAGACCTCACACTCTGAAACAAGGCAAACTCAGTGGTGGATTTAGAGTTAGCGCGACCCTGTGCGCAGCTTCATCTTTGGACACACACACCCCCGGCACCCAGCCGAAAAAAAAGAACATTCTCTCTTATCTCCCCCCTCCCCCCTGTTTTTCATTCTTTTATTCTTCATCCTCCTCCTTGTTGTATCCTTGGGGCAGCCGGTGTAGGAAGCAATCACTTGAGGCCAGAGAGCAGACAGCTAACCAAAACCTCCATTGTATTTACAGAGACAGAGAGCTCACTCAGCCGGTTGAAACCGGCTGAGCTATCCCTTAATAGTCTAACTCAGTTGCCATAGTAACAAAACCCATGACAACCAAATACACAACATATTCCTCCCCCCCTAATAAGAACATCCCCTAAATAAAACACACACTAAACTAGAGAAGGAGGGTAGACTGCCTCCATTCCCGGCTAAACCCTGGGGATTATTTTGCCCCATAACCGTGGGTTCGCCCTAACTAAAGATCCAGCCGATGAAGAGGCCTTCTGTCTCTAGGTGGATTACGGCGAACTTCTGGTGTTGTTACACCCGAAAGTACTAGGGGCTCAGGGTCCGCAGCACGAATAGGTGAGGAGGTGGTATCAGCTCGTGCTGGGCAAAGGGGTATCTCAGCTGCCGGCAGTAATGGAGGAGAACAGTCAGGAACAGGTGACTCATGATTCGGTGTCTCACCAGGAGGGGTGAAGTCAGACCCCTCAACTGCAGATGGGTCCTGAAGACTGGCATGACCTGGCAACAGCTGATCTACATGTCGCCGCCAGGTAAGATTCTCTGCAGTCCGGACTGTATAGGAAACAGGTCCTGTTTGAGTGATGACTGTGGCCGGGACCCATTTAGCTCTGGAAGTATAATTCCGAGCCAAAACTGGCTGCCCTGGGCTAAAGGTTCGGTCTTTTGCTCTGGGTGCCCGTCTGATGACTTGATATTGCTGCTGATGTTGCACAGTTTGTCTGGGTTCAGAAGGTTTCAGCAGATCAAAGCAAGTGCGCAGCTGTCGTCCCATCATTAGAAAGGCTGGGAAGCCTGGGTCGTAGCATGAGGTGTGTTTCTATAGGAAAGTAAGAAGGTATCCAGACGCTTTTGAATGGAGTGTTGTCCCTTTGCTGATTTCAAAGCGTTTTTCATTGTCTGCACAAATCTTTCAGCTAATCCGTTGGTGGACGGATGATATGGTGCTGACGTGATGTGGTGTATCCCATTTGCCTTCATAAAATTTTGAAACTCCTGAGAGATGAACTGCGGTCCGTTGTCGCTCACAAGTTGTTCTGGCAGACCAAAACGACTAAAGAGTCCTCGTAGTTTTTGGATAGTACTCTCTGCAGTAGTGGACTGCATTATAGAGACTTCTGGCCATTTAGAATGGGCATCTACTGCCACCAAGAACATTCTTCCTTCAAGGGGGCCAGCAAAGTCAACGTGAATACGTTGCCACGGGTTTTCAGGCCAGTCCCATGGGTGTAGGGGTGCCCACTGGGGTGCATTTCTTACACCCTGACATGACATACAAGCTTTTGCCTTCTCTTCAATAGCACTGTCCAATCTAGGCCACCAAAAATAGCTTCGTGCAATTTCCTTCATGCACACTATTCCACAGTGACCAGGATATCATCCAGATAGCACTGAACTCCTGACAAGCCACACAAGATCTGGTCCATAGCCCTCTGGAACAGGGCGGGAGCCGATGTGATTCCGAAGGGTAGGCGACAGTATCGATAAAGCCCCTTATGAGTCACAATAGTCAACAGCTCTTGGACTTTTCATCGACGTGCATCTGTAAATATGCTTGACTCAGATCAATCTTACTGAACTTTTGTCCCCCAGCCAGGCCTGCGAAGAGGTCATCGATGCGGGGAAGCGGGTATTGCTCTGCACACAACACTGGGTTGACAGTGACTTTAAAATCACCGCAAATCCGGAGAGAGCCATCTTTCTTCACTATTGGAACGATAGGAGTGGCCCATGAGCTATGGGTAACTGGTATTAGGACTCCATTGGTGACCAGGTGCTCCAGGTCTGCTTCAACTTTTGGCCTGATGGCATATGGCACAGTTCGGGCTTTCAGATATTTTGGTGGACTGCCAGGTTTAATATTCAATGTCACAGTGATTCCCTTCATACTTCCCAAATCATCTCCAAAAACAGCAGCATGTTTCCTTAGTATAGGGGTTAGACTGGTTTCTTCTTTAGTCATCCGGCGCACTTCTGCCCAGTTCAGCTGAATCTTCCCAAGCCAAGACCTACCCATTAAGGCTGGGTAGTCACCTCTCACCACAAACAGTGGCAATTTAGCTGCCTGTCCATTGAGCTCCACCTTAACATCAATAGTGCCGACCATGGGCACAGCTTCTCCCGTATACGTCTTCAGAACAGTTTTTGTTGCCTTAAGCGGAAGATGCTGTAGCTTTTCTTTATACACAGTCTCAGAGACCAGCGAGACAGCTGCACCGGTGTCCAGTTCCATGCGTATAGGTTTGCCCTCCAATAAGGGGGTTACCCAGTATTCATGTGAGCCCGCTGCCAAAGACAAAACATGCAGTGGCACTTCCTCTTGTGAGGAGGTGTAACCTTGATCATCCTGGGTCTGCTCTAGGGTATGCAGGGTTCCTCTTTTTGTCGGCCAGACCACAGGCCTCTTTTTCTTTTGTTTACAGGCATACTCAATGTGTCCCTTTTTGCCACAGTGTCGACACACCAGGTCCTTACACCAGCATTTTGATGCCTGGTGACCCAGCTTACCACAGCGGTAACATTCTTGACTCTGCACCGTTTTGTGGGTCAGTTCTTGTGACACTTTTTGCACCCTAGGGGATGCACCGATGTATTGCGCCTCCCTTGTAGCCAGTTCCATGGAGACAGCAATATCAACAGCCTTCTGTAATGTAAGCTGAGCCTCTGTCAGTAGGCACTTCCGTATAGCTTCACTGCAGAGGCCACACACTAACCTGTCACGCAGGGCATCATTTAACATCTCTTTAAATTCACAGTGTTCTGCTAGCTTTTTTAAAATGGCTACAAATTGTACAACTGTTTCATCTTCCTTTTGGTCTCTTTTGTGGAACCTATATCTTTCAGCAATTACCAGTGGTTTTGGGGAGAAATGAGACCCCAGGATTTCCACAATGTCACTGTAAGATTTAGTCTCAGGCTTAACAGGGTGTAGTAAGCTGCGTAGCAGAGAGTAGGTTTTAGCCCCTACAACAGTTAAGAATATTGGCACCTTCTTCGCTTCTGTAATGTCATTTGCAATACCAAAAAGCTCAAAACGCTCAGTATACACATGCCACTGCTCTGTATTCTCATCAAAAGGCTCCAGGGGCCTGGTCAGAGTAGCCATGATTTTTAGTTTCACTTTCACAGTCAGTGCAACAAGCAGCTTTTTTTCTTTGTTTGGTCTTTACCTTGACTTCTACTTCCTTCTGTTACTGGAGCAGCACCAGGATCCCATCCTCGTCGCCAGTGTTGTATCCTTGGGGCAGCCGGTGTAGGAAGCAATCACTTGAGGCCAGAGAGCAGACAGCTAACCAAAACCTCCATTTTATTTACAGAGACAGAGAGCTCACTCAGCCGGTTGAAACCGGCTGAGCTATCCCTTAATAGTCTAACTCAGTTGCCATAGTAACAAAACCCATGACAACCAAATACACAACACTCCTATATTATAGGTAATGGGAAGTAAATGAAAAGAAAGTGAGTACGTTGATTGGGGCAGGGAATTGGGGTGCAGGAGGAGGATGGGGAGCAGGCTCTGGGAGGAAGTTTGGATGCTGGGTGCGGGCTCTGGGCTGGGGCAGGGGTGTGCGAGGAGGGGTGAGGGGTGCAGGCTCTGGGAGGAAGTTCGGTTGCCAGCTCTGGGCTGGGGCAGGAGATTGGGGTGCGGGAGTGGGTGAGGGCTCTGGGAGGAAGTTCAGATGCAGGCTCTGGGCGGGGGCAGGGGAATTGGAGGGGGGCAATGGGGCAGCGCTTACCTCAGGCAGTGCGTGTCCCAAAGCGACCGGCACACACACCCCTCCGGCAGCGGCTCCTAGGCAGGGGAGCGGGGTCAGGGGGTCTCCATGTGCTGCTGCCTGCAGGCACCACCCCTGCAGCTTCCATTGGCCTCAGTTCATGGCCAATCAGAGCTGCAGAGTCAGAGCTCGGGGTGGAGGCAGTGCGCAGTGACACACACACACACACAGGCTGAAAAATGATAGAAAAAATGTAAATGGAACATTGAACTGTCAAATACCAAATCAAATTTGCCCAGTTTTCAAATGAATTTTTCATGATTTTTCTTACTGTTTGTGCTGGAGTTCCACATGATATCTAAAAATCAGCTATATTCTTTTTGCTTCCTACCGTATGGGCTTGTTTACAAGTGGAATTATTCCAGAATAACTATTCCACTTTAAATCCACACCCTATTTTATTCCAGAGTAACTTCTATGTTTAGACAAGCTCCATCACTAATAATGTTTATTCTTCCATCAGAACTTTGACCCTGATTCAGCAAAGTACCCCTTTTCCACCACACTTAAGCAGGTGCTTAGGTCTCATTAAAGTCTATTTGCCTGAGGCAAAATAAAATGAAGTTGATTCCCATTAGTTCTTTTAATTTTGCTGTGCTGGTGTAAGCAGAGGATTTGTCCCACCATAGTAGGGAAATTTCTCTATGTATACAGCTGCCCCAGGTGAACAGAGTGAGAAAAGGATTCACATCACCCCAGTACCTGCCCACCTTGACTCTCTCTCCTGGTATTGTGTGAACAGGACTCACATCATATAGGTAGGAATGAGCCCGGGGGTTCCTGGATGTTTACCTTAATCTCTCCCTGGGCAGCTTGGAAAGGAACAAGGGTGCCCCTAACTCCAGAATACTCCTATTCTTACTCATTACCCTTTTAATTCATAATCACTGCAATTCACTTAAACATATATACAATTTATTTACAACAAAGACCTTTTCTTTGGATATTAAGGACATTTCATGATGTAAGCACTGTGAGGAAATGACTTGGGTAAAGTTCAATGCAGCAGTTTCTGAAGTGCAATAGACTTTACAGTTACAACACATCTATAAATCCGGTGACTTCTTCCTGAACCTGGATGTGGTGCCATGAGGCTGCTAGTGTGGCACTCTCCCAGGATGCATTTGGACTCTATGTGACAGAACCCATTCTCCTCAAGCCACAGCCCCCCTCTGGGTCTGGCACTTAGTGGCCTCTTGACTGGTGACATCCTCCTCTGTGTCTGGCACTTAATGCTGTTTTGACAGACTTGGGAAAGGCACCTGTCTCTGCTTCTCTCCCTAGACCAGTGCATACGACTCTGCTGCAAAAGCATGAGACTCATCCCACCAATCCTTGATGCTCTCTAGCACTTCAAGGATGTTGGGGTATCCCAGAACAACTGCATTCACAGCTTCAGCATTGGCACTCCACCATGTCCCTGAGAGTGACTTGGGCACTGGGCATCCCTTTGGTAGTGAAGCTATAAGAATCATCCAATGACTGGTTGATGCAGAGAAAAAAATTGTACAATTCTTGGACAAATCCAAAAAAAGAAACTGCTTCAACACAACAATCCACGGCAGACTGGCCACCAAGGTTGAGTGAGTGTGTAGCACATGATATGTAATCAACAAAGCATTGCACTCTTATTTTTGTCTGCATCCTTGAATATTTGCCACTCATATTACTTGAATTATCACAGCTTTGACCATGACAAAGGCTGATGTCAATCCCATTTTTGGTGAGGAAATCAAATAGGTATGAGGCAAGTTTCTCCCCTGTGTGACTGGTGATGTTTATGAAGGTCATGAAATGCTCAACTTGGACATTGGGTAGCACATAAGGCAAGACGACAGTCAGCTGATCTACACGTGATACATCCAGTGTTGAGACGATGGACACTGAAAAATATCCCACATATTGTATCTCATCTACAATGGCTAATAGCATCTTCTTTACCAGCAGTGCAGTGAATTCATCACAAATAGTTTTTGATAGATATGATGTATGGCCTTTTCCACAATTTCCATGTTCATTTGGGTCAAACTTAGCTATTAGCTCTAGAATGCCAAGCTAATTGCCATTGTGTTTCGATCCAACAGTCTCATTTAAGCCACGGAATGGCAGACCACACTCAGCAAGAAAAAATATAGTTTCAACTGTGCTTCGGAGAAAGTTCTTCCAATAAGCACAAGCTTCCTGGTTTTCCATCTGGGTATCAATTCTGCCACTAACTTTCTTTTGGGCATGGTAGCTGCTAACTGACAATGTATGCTACTCACTCATTGCATGATTGTTAATGTATGCAGCATTCTTCCATTGAATCATTGCAGCCTTTGCAGAACATTCCCCACTTTTTGGTATCAGAAAGCAGATGGCAATAAAAACAGTACACTTTCTTCTCAGAAGGTGAATAGATGAGCCATTCTCGCTTGCCAATCTGTTTGTTAGGCTTCACATGTTCAAACATTGATTTGGTCAGATAATGATTTGGATTGGTATACTCTCGGTTTGACAAAGAAAAGTCAGCATCTAGCTTCTGACATTTCTGTGGGCCCTTCTCAGTCCAATAGGCAATGAGATCTTGAGAAGTCATGTCCCACTCGCCTGGATTGTTGGAGAAGGATATTTTTGTATTACTATCACTGGGAAAGTCTTCAAAGGAGTGGGGTGAGACTGCAGCTAGAGAATTCACAGGAGGCCGCTCCTTTTTTTATCAGGCACAGGTGCAGCAGGTTCACTTGGGCTGGCATTTGCCTGGATTTTCTCACCACCAGACTTAGTAGGAGGAAAAAACATTAGGAGAGAAGAAGTACCTTTCAGCACTACATCTTGTCTTTGCCGTCTTTCTTTGGCCTACTTCAATTTCCGCCATCCTCCTTTCTTTGACATGGTTTCTATTGTCCAGTGTAGGCCTACTGTGTACAAAGTTCAATATTGCTTGGGCCCACACTTACTTAGCCCACAAAGACAAAATCACAACCACCATAAATTGAATTCACAATCTTGATGGATTAATTTGTACAAGCAATATCTAATGAGACAAAACATTTCCAATGGCCCCGCTACCATCGCTCAGCTGTTACTTCAATATGGAATGGAGGGCCTACAGCAGGGCCTAAAAATAGGCTTTAGCCTTATTAGCCAATCCTGGCCTGTGTACACTGGGTTCATTGGTAAACTAAGAGCCAAATTGTCCTTAAATGAGAAAACTCCTGCTGGCTTCCATAGGATTTGTACTTGATTAAAGACAACAGGATTTGGACCCAAGTAAATATGATGCTTGAGAGCCATTTCTCCCTGCTACTGAGCATGTAACTCCCATTCAGGATTGCTACGTGTGTGTATAGAGCACAGACAAGTATAGAAACCAGTGTGACAGATCCAGGCCAGTGGGGTACAGGAGTCTGGTAGAGGGCAAATATACTGGTCACTGGCTGAGTAGTTTTCTGTTCCCTGAGCGACCAGAGCAGGGGCTGCACTAGAGTAATCAGGAACCTGCTAGAACCAATTCAGGCAGACAAGCTGATTAGAACACCTGCAGCCAATCAAGGCAGGCTAATCAGGGCACCTGGGTTTAAAAAGGAGCTCACTCCAGTCAGGGAGGGGGGAGCCAGAGGAGAGGAAGTGTGTGTGAGGAGCTGGGAGCAAGAGGCACAAGGAAGTGAGAGTGAGTTCTGCTGGAGGACTAAGGAGTACAAGCATTATCAGACACCAGGAGGAAGATCCTGTGGTGAGGATAAAGAAGGTGTTTGGAGGAGGCCATGGGGAAGTAGCCCAGGGAGGTGTAGCTGTCATGCAGCTGTTACAGGAGGCACTATAGACAGCTGCAATCCACAGAGCCCTAGGCTGGAACCCGGAGTAGAGGGTGGGCCCGGGTTCCCCCCAAACCTCCCAACTCCTGATCAGACACAGGAGAAGTTGACCCAGACTGTGGGGAAGATCACTGAGGTGAGCAAATCTGCCAATAAGCGCAGGACCCACCAAGGCAGAGGAGGAACTTTGTCACACCAGATATCAATTTTTTCACCCTGACTATATTTTAATGCCTTACTAGTCAAGCTGGAGGAGATAGGCAATGAGAAGAAAAGTCCTAATTAGCTGAATATATTTTACTGTTAGCTTTTGATAAACTGTTCAAGACTAGAAAGGTAGGTAGAGAAACATTAACATTCTGGGCATTTCATACTTGTTTCATAGAGTACAGAAGGTTACTTTTAAACACCGTTCTAAACTTACATATAAAACTGTTTTCAGCAAAATACTGAGAACTGGATCTGCTAATAAGCTTTGTCCTGGTTGGAAATCAGATGGAGCCATGCAGTACCAGAATGCCAGAAATAGGACAATAAATGTTTTTGGCACAGTTTCAAAGCTGCATAATACCAGACATAGACATGTAAAAGTAATGGCAAGAACTACAAAGATTATAAAAGAAATAAAATCACAGTTCGTAATTCATATGATCATGTTAAATTGCAGGCTTATAAAGCAATTTGGGTAATAAGAGCCACATGTAATTGTATCAATGTACTTCACTCAGTTAAAGATTATAAATATTAGAACTGCCCTTAAAAGCAAATTTACATTTTGAAAGCTGAAGAACAGTAACTGATTGCTTTGTATTTATATTTAGATGAATAGCTTCTGTTTGTCTTCTCACATACATTGACATAAAATAAGCGTTCTTAGGGATTATGAAACTCAAAGGCACGCTGATGGTTAGAACTGGTTTCAACTGTTGACTGTTCTGTATCACAACTGTTACTATTTAAAGTTGCAGATAATTTAAGGCCCAGTCTTGCAATTCCTTCACATGTGGTATTTTCAATGATGTCAACAGGAGTTCCACATGTGGGCGGCTTCCAGGACTGAGCTCTTAATATATAAATATTTAATATGTGCCTGTGAATCAGAGCCTGATTTGAGGACTGCTGAAGCCAACACTCCTCCCCTTTTTTAAAACAAAACTTTTTTATTAAATATGGGTAGAGGATAGATCAAAAGAGGAATTTCCCATGTCAAAGTTTTTCACCTGAACCCTGGTCTGACTACTAAAGACAGAGTTCAAATATTAGAACTGAGGGTCAGTTCAAGACTACTTTGGTTACTCTTAGAAACTTAACCTGATTTAAGACTTCTAATCCTTGAATGCTTTAAAATATGTGGGGGGCCTACATGATCTAGCAGTATATGATGCTGCAATCTAGGATGGTTAGGTTTAGATTAGCAGAAGTTAGGATACATTTTATATGCAATGAATTCTTTTTCCATGGTATAAATATAGCACCCTTGTGCTCCCTTGCTGCCTGATTTATAAATTACCATTAATCAACCAACAGGGTGGGCTAGTGAAAGATAAAACCAAAGAGAAGGTGCTAATGAATGAAAGATGGAGTATAAGGCAGATGGGAAAGAGTAGTCTTAGATGAACTGTCAGTTCCTTAGGCAAAATAAGCCAGAATACTGCAATTGAAATGAACAACTCTGGCTCATTTTTATGAGAGATTGAGTCCCACTGAGAATAAGGTAAATTACCAGGAAAGGTAATAACATAGGTAGATAAACAGAAGGTAGTGGCAACATTTAAGGACAAAATATGTATTTTGCATTAGGACCAAATATGTATTTTTGTTAAGTCTGAGTTACTTTATAAAGTAATATTTGTCAAAATTGTATGGTGGTATTTCTTTCACACCAGGAAAACAAATTGTCTTGTGATACATGTGCACAGCTCTCAGCGACTTCAGATCTTTATTAGAACAAGATTATTCTTCACATACACATATATTTTTGTTAATTCCATGTGTAGATATGTTTTAGATGTGTATTAATTCTGAAAATTAAAAGCTAGCATACAACAGAACCTCACTAATTCTCACTGTGCTAATCAACATACACAATGGTTTCAACACAAAAGGTGGTAGTCTCTCTGATTTCTTAGCAAAGATCTAATACCAGAGTGCACTAGTGAGGTCTCAAGAATAAAACATCAATATTATACACAATATTAACATTGTTTCCTCGTGCTCCTCCATCTGTCTGTAAACTCTTGTCTTATACTCAGGGAAAGTGGGCCAGTACGGTACCGGCCTGTGCTCAGCGACATTGAAGCGCTGCCATGGCAGCTCTTTGAGAAGGGTCCTTTGCCATGGCAGCTCTTTAAGGACCCTCCTTAAAGCACTGCCACAGCAGCATGTCAACATTACTGCCCCTTCCCCCCTCTCCCCATCAGCAGGCCTGCCGGTAGGTTCCCTACTGGCAGGTTCCCTACCGGCAGAGCCGCTGATGCCGAGGGAGAGGAGCAAAAGGGACTGCTGCCCCAGGGCTGATGATTTAAAAGGGCCCAGGGCTCCAGGCTGCTGCCCCAGGCCCTTTTAAATCGCCACTGGAGCCCTGGGTAGCACAGGCCAGGCAGCGCAAATGGGCTTGCTGTGGGAAGCTAACCTCCTCAGCCCTGCCCTTTCTTCCTGAGACCCTGCTCCTTCTAGGGGCCCACTCCAGGCCCCCATACCAGTAAGAATTTTATATTACTTTCACCCCTGCTTATACTTAGATTGCAAGTTTTTGGGGCAGGGACTGTCTTTTTGTTCTGTGCATGTACAGAATCTAGCACAATGGGGTCCCTGATCTATGTCTAGGACTCCTAGACACTTTATAATAAAATAAATAAAATAATAAATACATTATGAAGATATACAAATTAATACTAAGCACTTATATAAATAAATTAACAATGCTGATTTTGTAATAGGAATTTCTACTTATTGTGCTTGTTTGCTTACTCATTTACCAAATCCAGAAATTCTCCGTGGCCAAGATTTTTAAAAGTGACTCATGATTTTGAATGCCCAGCTTGAGACACCTTAAAATATTGTGAATCTCAGAAATTACTGAACACAGAACTTTTGAAAAGCAAGCCTCTTTAAAGTGTCCAAAGTTGGGCATCCCAAAATTAAGGCAGTCATAATCACCAATCATTTTTTAAAATCTTGGCTTATGTGTCTCCTTGTCAGCTATATGAATTAGCAGAATTTGTCTTGATTTATGTCAATTATTTCTTTGCTATTATTAATAATGTTTGTATTATACATTCAAAAACAATAAAAATATGTTATCGCTAGGAAAACTACAGGCACCACATATATTCCTAACAATCTATAAATGCATTCCTACAAACTTGTTTATTAGATAAGTCTGGACATAAATTGGCCAGAAACACAGAACTTCATATGAAAAGGACAGAACATTGAACAAAAACAGCATAAATCCAGAGTATTAGACTTAAAGTTAACTACAAACTCCTAAACATATATCCCAAAATTCACTATCTTTACAATGTAACTTTATCATATAACTGTCTTAGACAGGCAGATCAGCGTTTAACTTGTTTATCTTTCAGTTAAACAAAATTCATGTGTCTCTAGGGAAGACAATTCTATAGCATAACCATATAAGCTTTGCATATGAAATTCAATTTTAGCTTTAGTAGGGCCTGTCAAATTGAAAACTGTAGTATAAGGCCAATATCCTTAATCAAATTCTATCACACAGAGATCAGGCATTTGTTTTTAATTCAGTTTGTCCTAGAGTTTCTTAACAGCTCCTGGGTCCTAAAATAGATACATTTTCCTTTGGTATTTTGCTTAGTTTTGCAGAGTACTTGATAGATATCACCTCAGTTTTTAATTAGAGAAGTCCACATTAATAGAAGAAAAACATACTCCATTGCTTGTATTTGGTGGTCCACATCTGGGAAAATCATGATTGTCTGCCCTTCTCTTTCCAGTAATGGTATGAATTCTTCTACCTGCTCCTTCTATCAAATGAAATCATGTGAGACCTTCCATTAATTTCAACTAGAACAAAAGCAAGCCCTTTATCCCCCGCACATGGAACACCCTTCTTGAACTGATCCATAAAACAACCACACTCTCTTATTTTAAGTGTCCCCTGAGGACACATTACTTCAATCAAAACCTACAAGATTATTTTCTATTTAATCTCATCTTATATTTATTTTAATATTTTTTTGCTCCATCACAGGTCATGAGACTAATTCTTCATACTGGAAAAATACCTGATGAGTGGCAAAAGAGCACATTGGTCCCTGTCTTCAAGCTTAAAGGAGATGTGCCAGAATGTAGTAAAATATTTCGCCTTTTACTGACCCATCAAGTTAATGAGTAACATGTTGAAATGACTGGAAAGAATTATTGAGAAAAGACTTTGAGAGGAGCTGAAAATCAAGTATGCCACAACAACCAATTTGGGTTTATTCCAGGAAGGTCAGTAATACAGTGTTTGCAGCCTGAACATTGCAGGAGAAGTACAGGGAAAAACCACAAGGAATTGCAATTAGTGTTTGTGGATTTGGAGAAGATTTAGGACAGCGTTCCTAGATAAACATAATGGTGGTGCCTGCAGTCATGCAACATGCCAGAGATATGTGGTCAAGCTATCATGGAGGGACCGTAGTAGTAGTGAGAACCAGCTAGTGGCTACAGTGAGTCACTCACTGTCAGAGTATGTCTACATCAACCATCAGTCTTAAGTTCTTTCCTATTTGTAGCTGTAATGGATACCCTGACTCAGGAGATTAGGGAAGAGGGTCCATGAAGCATGTGTTTCACTGATGACATTTTATGCCATGAAGAGAAACAGAACCTGGAAAGTAACCTAGAAGAATGGAGACCTGCATTAAAAGAAAATGGCTTACAAATCACTCAACAAAAGATGGAAAACATACAATGCTTCAGTGAGAGGTACAAAAAAAAGCCAGTAAAATGAAATGGTATAAAGTCTGTGCAACATGATGGTAATGTGTATGAGCATATTATGATCCACATGAAGAGTGCTTGGTGTAAACAGAGGGAGTTGACAGGAATTCTCTGCAATGAGTATATGCCATGTGAACTAAAAAGCAAAGTGCATAAGATTATCATTAGGCAGCTGTGTTGTATGAGTCAGAATGCTGGTTAGTGAGGAAGAGAGATAAGAACAGCTACCAAAATGAGAATACTCAAGTTGACACGGGGTAAGACAAGAGCTGATAGGCAAGACAATGAAATTATAGAAGCCATGATACAGGTAACCCCCTGTCATGGAATAGCTGAGGGAGTATCAGTGGAGATGGTTGGGTCATGTGAGACAGTAACATGTGGGATATGTTGGACAAAGAGTACAAGAACTAGTAGTCACATGACAAAGACAATGAGAAAGGCCTAGAAAAAGTGGTTCGAGATGTGGAGGCAGACATGAAGAAGGCTGGTGTCAGCTTAGAAGGTGCACTTGACAAGAATGTTTGGAGATGAAGAACAGGAGCCAAGAGACAAGGCAAAGACAAAAAATTTGTAAACTTTCACCATTAGAGCTAAATATTGTCTTCAGATAAGAGCACACAGCTCTATGATTTCAGCAGGAGTTCTGAGTGTTCAGAGAGTTCTATAATAAAAGCTGTGCTAAAGGGCAAAGCCTCAATCCTGTATCAATACCAGTAAAACACTTTGGTGAGTGGGGTGGTAAAGCCCCACCGGGGTGGGGGGGGGGAATTCTCATCCCTGCCTCCAAGCCACACAGTTGTAGAAGAGCCACTACACAGTTGTCACTGCTGCAGCAGCATACACAGGATGTGTCCCTGTCATGCCTCCTCCTGGTCACTCTGGGGATGAGCTGTAGAGGCAGATACCCCCTTCTGCAGTTCGTATGCCGTCACTCTGAGCCTGGTCTGCAGCCCCCTCTCGCTCCAGGAACTGCAGCCTCTTCTTTGTGACTTAGCCCTCCAGCTAGGTCACTCAGCATTCCCCCTTCCAGGATATATCAAAGTCTTTCTGACAGCAGTCCTAGGCAGTCTTCCCATTCACTGCCTCAGGTCTATGCCACACCTTTGGTGGCTGATAGGGGAACCTGAGCCCACCCTCCTCTCCAGGTTTCAGTCCAGGGACCCTCAGCTCAGCAGTTCTGGGCTTTCCTCTCCCAACCCTCACTCTTCCTTCCCTGGACTGCTTCCTACCAATCTGTTTCCCCTTCTCTCTCTCTCTGAGTGTACCAGCTCCTAACCCTCCTCCCAGGGAGTGACTGAAGCCAGCATGCCTCTGCAGCCTACAAACACTCCTTCCTCTTCCCAGCAGCAGCCTGTGGAGTTAATTCGCCTACCTGGCCATCTTAACACCTGTCAGTCCTAAGTGGGGTGGACACCCCATCACAGTCCTCTTAGTAAAGGGAATGGCCAGTGAATCCATCTAGATTCACAGCTACAAGCCATGCCCTCATTCTGCCACCAAATCTTTGGTGGAGGTTTATGCCACCACAGAAGTGGGCTCCACAATGTTCCACCATCCATCATAGGAAAACAATACTGATTCCATTGTACCCAGAGAATGTTTCACCCATAGTGGGCCAAAGCTGGATTTCCCCCTTAGTTATTCAAGATGCATGATAGGGATTCTTTCAGTATACACAGACATAGTTACATGCCTTATTTTATAGAAGACAGTATGTTATGAGGAGTTCATAACAGGCTGGCTTGCATTTTGAAAATCTCTGCCTTTGAAATCTGAATGAAATGATCCACCCAGCTGCAGACAATTAAGACTAGCAGCCTAGTATAATAGGGTGGGGAACTTTTAATGGGTGTTTATAGATTGGAAGCATCAATCCCTCTTTTAAATGAAAGAAGCAGAGGAAGAAATAGTAAGTGTTAAATGATAACTCTGAATTCAGAGAGCCCTCACAAGCAGAAGATCTGTTATCAAAGAGCTGTCAGGATACCACGCCTTCAAGAGAACTCGGCTCTTCAAAAATCAGTAGCAAGGGGAGGGGGGAGTTACTTCAAAAAAAAGTTATTTAAAAAGAATATTTCATTAGCATTTTTAGCTGTTTTAAAGGTTAAAGCACATACCAGCAAAAGTGTCTAGCATGAGGTATGACAGACAAAAACAAATATTGCTCCATGAAATCACTATACTAGCATAAAAATAAATAGTAGGCTTAAGGTGAGAATTTAGGGCCCTTTTTTTCTTCCCCTTTTTTGACAGGAAATACTATTTAGGCATTTTATATAGAGGGTTCTGCGTTTGTGAAAGGATAATTTGCTCTAAAATATGTGGGCAACCAGCCTAAATTCTCTAATTGAGTAGTTTGCTCATAACCTAAGGCCATTAGACGAATGTAAACTGTTACAGGCTTAGTAAAAAAAAAAAAAAAAAAAGTCCCATTAGGATTTTAGTATTTGTATGTGGTTGTGGGTTAGTGTGACTGTTTCCAAAATCATGGATTAATGAAAAGATCTTTTTTTCTGAGTTTGCAAATACCTGCTTTGAAATGCCCAAACTCAAATTAAGCCAAAGGGTTCTTTATTCCCAACCCCTCCTTCCCTGAAAAGGAAAAAAATACTTTTACAAGTTCAAGGCTTTACTATGAGTTCCAGGGTGAATTATCTAGGATAAATCAGAGACATATATGCCTTTTTTTTTTTTTTTTTAGTAAATAATAAGAAAATCTCTCTTTATAACTTTTCATTCATTGAAGGCTCCCATAGTGATGCCTAGTTCAGTTTTGCTCTACAGTTAATAAACTCACCTTAATTTTGGGAGCCAGCTATAAATAAAATAAATTGTATGTACAATAAAAATGTATGAGATTTACTTTTTCATCTAATATGAGAAAACTATGGCCCTTCCAAAAGTATAAGTATTTAGCTTCATGCTTTGTACATGTATTTCACTAGTTAATGCTCATGATCACATAAGGTGCTCATAATTCTATAAGGAAGAAGACAAGTTTATGTGCAGATTCTGTATGCTGCTAACATTAAATCTTATGTTTTACCTACATTATACATGTCCTTAGTTAAACAGTCTGTTCCTCTTTCCATTCCTAAGTTACCTTTAGCATTTTGTTTTTACTAACCTTCACATATATGCAATATGCTAAGAAATTAAAAGGAACCAGAAAATTGTAATGAATATTAACATGAACGAGTGAGCCTAAATCCAGCCTACTATTTATAAATGTCCATCTGGGTAACAGGAAAAAGTATATATATTTGTATTTTAATTCTCCAGAAATAACTGAAAATCATTTGATTTTAAAATAGTTACCTTTATAGTTTTCCATATACCTTCCTTTTTTCACACATCAAACTAGCTATAGTAGTGTTGTGAGTAACAATACTACATTCCATGTTACCATTCCCCTTAACTCTGAACTTTATATGTTAAAATATAACTTGATAGGTTATTTCCTCTGAACTAAAATCTGGCTTCTCTTTTATTTGGTTCTAAAGAGTCTGAGCTCTCTGTTATTTTCTTTGTACCAAATGAGACATGTCCCCATTAGAATACACAAGTCCACCTTTTGCTCCCTTGAAACAGAAGCTGAAACAAATGCAAAGATGACATTCATAAGATAGGATTGCAGTGTCAGGGTCTTGGACATTACCTGTTTTTTTCTTATAACAAATTGAACATCTGCCTGAAACCACTTTTACAGTGTTAGACTGAAATCCCTACCCATAAGATGTTTTAGTGCAGCAATATGGGTAAAGGAATATGAACTCCAAAGAAACAAGGTTCTAAAACAAACATGCCCTGAAAGAGACTCGCTACAGGAAAAGAGTGTGAAAAACTAGTTGTGGCAGTGGAACCTGGTGCTAAACATCAAGAGAGAAATCCTGGCCCCACAGAAGTAAATGGGAATTTTGCCACTGAGTTAAATAGGGCCATGATTTTACCCCAGGAATTCCCACTGAAGTCATGGAAACTTGCAGGTGCAGCTCAGCATCTCTCAGGATTAGGCCTCAAAAGCACGGTTCTCCCTGCACTGGCAGCAGCTGTAGAGGTCCTAGATCCAAAAAGTGGTACAATTTCCACAACAGTTGGCAGATTTGCCAGTGTAGTACAGGAAAACAAAAGAAACTGAGAGGAGAATCTCAGAAGTGGAAGACAAAATGCCCTGCAACAAGGCCAGGTTGGCATGCTCAGAGGAAGGATATGGAGACAATGAAAAAGAGAGTTGAACATTCTGAAAACCAGGGCTGCTAGGGTAAACTTCATGTTATACAAATAGTCGGATTGCCCAGGGGATTAAATTAAATAACCCCAACAGAAGCTTCCCCAAGGCATTAAAATTGTATGTAAAAGGAATTAATTAAACAGAATTACATAGCTTGTTCCATCTCCCTGATTATTCAAAAAGATCATAGGTAATTATTATTATTTATATTGTGCCATTGATGTAAGTGACATTGTACAGTAAAGTGAGATAAATACCAAGTCCCTACTCTGGGGACTTTACAAATATAAAGGCATTGTGGGTACAATAAAGTACAGCACAAAACAAACACAGAAACATGCGATTGTAGAATAGGTGGGTCTTCAGAAATGTACTGAAGTAAGGAGGGATCTTGATGTACATTAAGTGATAAGTTGCTTCAGCCATATCAGGAAGGCATGGAGTGGACGAAGACGACAAAGGTAGCAGTCAGAAGAGAAGTGTTTACAGACCAAATGGAAACTTATAATGAAAATCTACAGCTGAAGGTTTTGGAATTGGTCAGAAAAATTAGTCAGCTTGAAACTGCAAATACAGTTCTCAGATGATGGTGAACTTTGGACATGAGTGAAACAATTGGTGACCATTAGGAGATGCATTGCTGGAATTAAGAGGGTGCCTCTTAAAGTAGAAGGTTGCAACAATACAAGGCCTGTTTAAATCCGATTGTGCATAATTATATAGGGAGAGAAAGAATCAATGAAATCCCTCCCATACTTCTGGCATTAGTATGACACTTAAGATACTGATCTGATTCATGGTCAGATGCACATCACTTGAGTTTAACTCATGACCTCCCTTCCCAGTTTTTTTTAGCAGAAGCTGATGGAAACTGGGCTACAATCCTGATCTGGCATTTGTCAACAACAACATAGCTGACTCATGTCACAAACTTTGGGTCCAATTCCACATTCACAACCCTGGCCAATTGCCATCCAGATCAATGCAGCCATAACACCGAACTCAGTACCATTCCAGCACTGTTTTAATTTTAAGAAAGCAGAATGGAAGGACTTCACCAATGACCTTAATGCCATTTTAAGAAAGAACAAACCAACAACAGAAAATTATGACGAGTTTGTCAATGTAGCATGCACTGTCTTGAAGAAGCATATTCCATGAGGCTGCAGAACAAACTATGTGCCAGGGCAAATATCCAAGTTATCAGATCAGTACACAAGATACAAACAGAAATTTGAAGCAGACCTATTCACTGAGTATACCATTGCAGCTGGCAAAGAATTGGTCTCTGCAGTAAAGGTGGAAAAACAGAAGTCAAGGCAGATTCTCGTTCAGAATGTGGACATAACCCACAGCAGCATGACAGCATGAATAACTGTCTGGAAGCTTAACAATGACCCAAGGAAGGCAGAGCAACACTACATTACTGCAGACCAGGCCACACACCAACTTCTAGAAAATGGCAGGGTACTGAACAAACAACCCAAGACAAGGCTTAAGCAGCAAGAAAACTAAGACATATAATTTGGGGGCACAATACCAATGACTAAATTAACTTCTGGAATTAACACCCTCAAGAATGGCAAAGCTATCAGTCTAGATTCATACTGAACAAATCAAACATTTGGAACCAAAGTACTCAAGTTGTTTAACACATGCTCAACCACTTACAAAGTACCCAAGATCTGGCACTGAGCACATGTTGCGACACTCCTGACGCCACAGAAGGTCACAATGGAGCCGAAGAACTTTAGACCTATAATCATCACTATGTCACCTCTACAAACCTTACGAGCATTTCATTCTAAGCCACCTATCACCACTTGATGAAAAGCACCTAATCCCAGAGCAAACTGGATTCTGCCAAGGCAAATCATACACTGGTCAAGTGCTGAACATCACTCAATACATCAAAAATGGCTCTGAAAAGTGTGGGAGAACAGGCACCATGTTAGTTGACCTATTAGCAGCATATGACACAGTGAATCACTGAAGGCTCCTTACTAAAATATACAACATGATGAAAGATCATCACCTTACATGACTGATGCAATCTCTACTAGAGAACTTATATTTTTAAAGTGAACTATGCAGGAAGCAGAGCCAATGACAGCAATGGAAAAAAAAGCCTACCACAAGGGAACGTACTGTTGCCAATAATCTTCAACATCTACGCTAATGATTACTTAGTCCCATCTCAGCACAAGAAGTTTTATCTATGCTAATAATATATGCTTTGCTGCCCAAGCCAAGGATCTCTTCTAGATGAAAACTACATTAACATCAGTGGTCCCTGGTCTCTCAGTCTTTTACACCAAGAATCAATTTTGCGCCTACCCAGCCAAAACGCAACTGAGTTTCTTCCATCTTTGGAATTGTGAGGTCAATAGACAACTCAGCATCACCTGGAATGGGATATCACTTGTCCAGTACTGAAATCCTGTCTACTTTGGATTGTTTTAGGTGTAAGAAGTATAAACTGTTTAATATGTTTGTCATAAATAAACAGATCAGGGTTAAGGTCTCTTTTACCTGGAAAGGGTTAACAAGCTCAGTAACCTGAGAAACACCTGACCAGAGGACCAATCAAGGGACAGGATAATTTCAAATCTCTGTGGAGGGAAGCCTTTGTCTGTGTTCCTTGTTGGCTCTGTGTTCTCTCTTTAGATCTAAGAGAGGCCAGACATGTCTCCAAGTTCTCCTGGAGTAGTTCCTACTATCCAATAGTGAGTATTAATTAGAAAGGCAGATTAGTCTTATAATTTCATTTCTACATTTGCAATTGTGTGTTTGCTGGATAACTTATTTATTCCTGATTGCTGTTACTTTGCTTTTACTGAGAAAGAAGGGGGAGGGGGAAGTCTCTCCAGTTTTTATAAGTTAGACCCTGTATTTTTGCATCCTGGTATGACAGAGATAGTGTACTTTCTTTTTTTGTTCTTTTAATAAATTCTTTTCTTTTCTTTGGACTTGGTTAATTCCTTCTCTTTTGGAGATTCAAGGGAAGGGGAGGAGGGAAGAGTGAGTTCCTCCTGAGGGTGATTCACAGAGTTGAATCGGTGTGTATCTCTCCAGAGTGGCTAGGAGAGAGGGAGGGGGGAAGTGGGCTGCTTCCCTGTGTGTAGAGATTCAAGGAGTTTGAATCAAGGTATCTCTCTCTCCGGCGCAGGCGGGAGAGAGAGAAGGGGGTGGGGGGAGGGGAACTGGCTATTTCTCTCTCTCTCTGGTGAGATTCAAGGGGTTTGAATCTGGGTTCCCCAGGGGAAGCTTGGGGGACAGGCAGTGTGTTACTCACTTAAAACGTAACTGGTGGCAGTGAGAACCAGATCTAAACTAGGATTTTAGTTTGGAGGAGTCCATGCAGGTCCCCATCTTGTGAACCCAAAAGCTCCAAGTGGGGGAGAAACCTATGACAATGTTCAATTAGTTGTTTAATAAGGTGTTTATGAAATAATGTTAAGTAAATCACTGGCTTTAAAATAAGATCCAATATGGAGTATATGAACTATTGACCCTTGGACTCCATCTCTGAGAGTGGACTTGTTTACCATTAAGACACAGGCTCAAACCAGTCAAAACCAGTTTTTCCCGCCAAAACCAGCCCTCAACATTCCATCTTCTCAGACCTTTTCCCGCCACAAAAGTGATATAAGGACTTGTTCAGTGCCTGCGCAGAGCTGTCCACCCCAGCGACAGTACACGGTCGGGTCTTCACATTGCTCCAGAGCTGAAGAGTGAAGAATACTATGGGTCTCACAGTGAGATTGAGGAAAAGGAGGCCTGTCACCATCATTCCTGCCATCCTGCATTCCTGGTGTCCATCATCCCAGAGGGCCTCCTTGCCAGCGACCAAATCCAACAGTCGTCTGGACTCCCCCGTGCTCCTCCTCAAAGGCTCTAAATCAGCTGGAGAGTGGAAGGTCCTGGGCATCACACCTGTACGTGGTATCCAGTGCACCTGAACAGTAGGAAAAGGTTTCTGTGTTGGGGCATCATTTATTGTTTTCCAGTTTCCAAGGGAGGGTTTATGGGCCTGAGCTTTAAGCTCCCAAAGCCAGTCCCTGTTTCATTGTATTAATTAAGTTTGCATTTTCCTCTATTCCTCCCAGTTTTCTGTACCTTTACCCTGAATATACTTACCTTTGTTTGTGCCAAATCACCTTGTCTCCTCTTTATTTTATTTACACCACAACAGGAGGGAGGCTAAATCCACTAGTGATAGATACAGGAGGGAGTCGAGTTTGTATCTTCTGAGAAAAGGGGTTTTCCTTTCCTATTTCTCCCCTACCATTTCTAAAGTTTTCCTTTGAAGTGTTGCCTTATTCCCCTTGAGGTAAGAGGATGCTAGACCACACTCTCTCCTTCAAGGCACATGTGGAGAAGACAAAAAGCAAAATTTGCATCCAGAACAATATACTCAGGAAGCTTGCAAATTCAAAACAGGGAACCAACTCAGCTATACTAAAAGACCACCACACTTGCACTTTGCTTTTCGGTGGCCAAATATGCATGTCTGGTTTGGGAAAGATTAGCTCATGCAAAGAAGCTGGACCCTGTGCTGAATGACAGCTGCCACTACATCACAGGATCTCTAAAACCAACAAATGTGAGCAGCTTTTATGTGTTTGCCAGACTAACTCCTCTGGATGTTAGGAGAGCAGTCACAAGCTAAATGGAATGTTTACGAAAGGTTAAAGATACCAGATGTCTGTTACAAGGCCACACTGCAGCAGTTAGCTGCCTGAAATCGCAAAAAAGCTTCCTAACTGCAACAGAACCACTTAAAAAAAATCTCTGATGTCTGCACGACTGGAAATGTGGTGCACACGGCTCAAAATACGCAATGAGGACACCAAAATGCACATTGATACTGCCAAATGCCTTTCCCCAGGTGCAGAGAAAGATTGGTAGAGTTGAAGATATTTACATCACCTCCAAACAAGAGTTGGCAGGTCAAAAGTCAATATGTGGATATGGGGCTATTCCAATGACCCAAATAGATGTGACTGCAGTGAAACACAAACCATAGAATATCTGTCGGTCTGCCGACTCCTGGAGGAACCATGCACCAACACTGGAAAAACTATGATTGTGATGGAAAGACACAAGAACAAGAAGTATGTTCCCTCTTTCTCCTCCTCACAGCCTGCTGGTCACCAACAGGAGAAACATTGAAAGCACAGGAAAGACAGTATCCCTGTTCTCAGTTCCAGTGGCTGGAGCTACAGTGGTCCCCAGCTGCTGGGAGAAACGATATACTGCATGGAAAATCCTGACAGCCCTGGAATGGTCTGAAGCATGCTGTCACTATATGGGGATGGCATATGCAGAGTCCACTGAGCACACAGGAGTTGTGAGGTGATGGAGCATGCTCAGTGCAGATGGATTCTTCCATGAATTTAGCTGCCAAACTCTAACAAGTGGGAACTGAGATTGTTCAGAAATTTATAACTTGGTCAAGTATGGATGGATTTTCACAGGAATGGGAAGAATCATATGTCTGACCCTAGGGTGACTGCCCTTCCAAATTTCAAGCTGTTGCTCCAGAACATGTAGGCACAAGAGCTGCTCAACAAAACTGTAGTAAGATTATTTTTAACACAGGCAAAATATATTTCACTACCCTCATTATTGGAAATGACTTTCTTTAAAGCTGAAACTTTCAAAAAATCAGCTTGAGACAGATCCCTGACATAGGACATTTCACCCTTAATGGTTTCAGTTTGGCAATATCACAACCCCCTGAAAACAGAGTCTTATAATGGGAAGTGTTGGGCAACATTAACTATCGGGCAATCTACACCTATAATGAACTTATAATTCATTTGCAAACAGAATAGTAGTAGTAATCTTGTACAAATCAAGATTTTCCCTGCAGGAGAAGTGAATGAATTTTCATCGCTCATTAATCATTTTCAGTGTTATTGTCTTCACTAGTGTCATGACTCCAGCAAGATCAGCCACTAGGTCCATTAGTGGTTCTGGTTTGTGTGACAGTACAATACAGCCTTTTCATATGCTCACCAGAGCTGTTAATACATTACAATGACTTGTCAAAGAACTGTTTTCTGAGTTGTCCTTTCACATTGTTTTTTAGAAAGTACCCCCCAAGTAAATTAAAAGCAGAAGTATTTTATCACATTATAGATCCTAAACTTAGAAACCAAAAACAGAATGATGATTTTCTTATTAGTTGCATCAAATACTCTTGTTCTGAATTTAATTCAATACAAAATCAGGCTCACATTGAAAAAGAGTCTTCCTATACAACAGTGGAAAGCAATGATGATTTGATGGGATTGGGAAATTTGTTAGAAGAGATCCATCTCATTCCAAAAGACAATAGCAGACCACGAGCAGCATCTGCTTTCCTCTCCCTTCCTTCTTAGCCTTGATTTCTGCATGTAAAGGTACACTGCTTCCTGCTCCCATCTCCCAAACCCCACTCTGGAAGATCCAGCTCTATGGTGCTTCCAGTTTCCACAGACATGATCCGGCTGTCTCTCTCAGCTCAAGGCTCGATCCCTTACACACACGCCAAGCCCTGCTGTCTCCAAAGGGAGAAGCAAGATATTACAGGTGGGCAAGTATCTGGTGTGTATGTTGTGGGAATTCTTCAAGTAATCTAATGTTTAAATGAATTCTCTTTGATGGCATTCACAGGTCCTCTTCTGTTTGCATTCTTGACTATCCTAGTATAAAAATGGGAATTTTTAAGTAAACATTGCAGAATATCTGCAGAAAGCCTAAGGCTATGGCTACACTTCCAGCTGGAGATATAATTCCCAGTTCAAAGAGACATATCAAGGCTAGCTCTGATCTAGCTAGTGCACTAAAAATACAGTGTAGCCATGGTAACATTACCATGCTAACTAACAGGAGGGGCTACCCACCCCCAGTACTGTTGTGGCAATTAGTCTAACTTTTGCCTTCTTAGGAAATTACCATGAAAAATAGGTCAATTTATTTTTCAATAAAGAATGTTATAAACAGGTGTAAGACAGAGGGGCTGGATTAGTCCAAACAAAAATGGCCTACTGATATAATGCAAGGATGGCTGAGATTATGCTTTTTAAAAAACAGATTATGTAGGTCCCCAAACTAATGAACCAAAATAGGTGTGTAGGATATTAGGCCTAACTGGTGGACAAAGTAATGAGGGGATGGGCTATTCTACCCATCACTCCCCTTTTGGGTCCTTAAAGAAAGAGACTTCGGAGGGGAGTGGGGGAAATACAGAAAGAACAGATGAAGAGAAGAAAAGACAGAGAGGCTACTGAATTGAGCTTCACCATCATGGCTGCTCTCTCACCATCTTCTGGGATCCCGAGCCTTTGTCATCCTGATTCTGACCAGACCAGGCCAGAGAGAGGGATCCTGAGGACATCATCACCTCTACCAGCTCCAGCTGAATTCCATATGCTATCTGGGATGAAACAGGATCAGATGTTGGCAGCAGCTTCAGCTCGTCCAAACTAAATTCTTCTCTTTTACCCAAAAGGATAGTTATTACATTTGATACCATTGAAAGGACTATCAAATAAGCGGGGAGGAGGTTCCTTCTAAAAAAAAAAAAAAGGTCCAGGTAAAAAGAAAGGGAAACAAAAATGTTTTTAAAATGCCTTACTTAATACTTATGTTTCAGATGCCTTCACTATTTTTAATTTTTTTCTGTAATAAAAAGTTTAAAAGATTTTTAAGAGCATGTTTGCCTTAGTACTAAGCAAGCTGAAGTCTCCATATGCCTAATCATAGGACTGGAAAAGATCTTGAGAGGTCATCTACAGAAGTCTCCCGCACTCATGGCAGGACTCTCATCCCTGACAGGTGTTTGTCTAACCTGCTCTTAAAAATCTCCAATGACGAAGATTCCACAACCTTCCTAGGCAGTTTATTCCAGTGCTTATCCCAGACCTTGTCTAACACTGTTTAATGTTGGACAGTGACTGGGTTAACATCTTTGGCCCATTTATTATATCTAAGTTAATACAACAATACATACCATCTGAGATGCTAGGTACCTACTTGGGCAGCTAGCCCCTCCCAGCACTCTGACTATGTTTTAGTTTTAGAGCATTAGCTCAACCACAGCTAGTGCTGGTATGTCTCTTTATGCTGACAATTACACCCACAGCTCAAAGTGTAGACCTACTCTACATTTCAGAATCAAGTTCCATGTGAAATACTTAAGATTATGAATTTCAAAAAATTGATAAATTTCAGTAATAGTACAAGAAGCATGATTCTAACAGGTACACTCAGTCAGGGAACAGAAACATACTATGTGGCCTATGGCAAAAAATAAAAATAAAAAAAATAAAAATTAAAGCATGGGAACTAAATTTAAGCATATACATGGCCTTATTTTCATTATCATGACCACTGATATGGAGCTTCAGATGCTGAGCACCTCTGAAAGTCAGGTCACTTTTATTTAAGTGTTCAAATAGAGTCAGAGATTTGGAATGTAGAATCTGACAATTAAATAGTCGCAAACAAGCAAAAGACAAAATTATTCTTAGCTATTATTAGCCAAAAATACTTGAATGTAAACACAAAATGAAAAAAAATATAATCTGTTGGTAGACATTTCGTAAACAGAAAAAGTAGTATTACTGGAATAAGATACACATTATTAATTCTTCACCCATTTCTACAACTATGAACTGCCTTCTTTCTTTTCCAACATTGCCTTTGTGCTGGGAAGAGTGAACCACCAACAGGTTCCTTCCAAGAATGTCTCCAGGATGATATTCATACCCAGTGCAATGGAGTTGCAGCAGGCCAATTTCATCCTGGTGCCTTTAGAGAGGGTTGGAACTAGCTCTGAATAGATCATTCCATAAATCTTTGCTGTTCTAGAACCTGACCACATTCTGCCTTCTCTAATCTTTTCACGTTCTTTGAGATATCTCCCATCTGTTGTTGTCTTCCCAAGAGCTATGTTCTACTCTTGATCTCTTTTTACACATTTTGATATAAAGTCCTTTTCAGGATTTAATATCAACAGTTTAAGCTTTATTAACAACTTAAGTTAATTTTATTTTAGCTTTAAACTGTCAAGTTTCTTGGGTTTACATTGGAAAGGGCTTATAGTAAGATCAAATCACAAGAACCCTAATTTTAAAGTTTGTGGGTTGACATAAATAGTATGTACTAAACTGTCCTGTACACTGGATACAGGAACAGGATCTAACAATTCCAAGGACGAGAGGAACAGGATCAAAGCCAGGCTTCGTAGACATATTTAATAATGTATTTCTGGTAAAATGAAGTTTACAACATGGGCCCTGTTTGCAAAAAGGACATTGTTTTGTCATGTTCTTCTTGTACATTCCTTGTGAGACTCAAAGTGTTATTTTATATGTTATTCATAAAAACAACTGTCAGTTCTGTATGGATGTACCAATGTGTTATGGGGATTAATCAAAAGGAAATGGGTATGTCAAAATCATTGTGTCATTAAGAATCCTTTGCCAATAAAGTAGAATTCATAGTATGGTCAACAGCGTGAATGCCTAATGGATGAAGTTGCACTGGATCTTCTGCACTTCTTGGAAAAGTGATACAGAATAATTTCCAAATACAATTGTTTATGCTTTTATTCAACCAAATATTCTGTAAGAGAAAAAAAACCAAGGGAAATATTGTGTGAAGATTCCCCTCACTGTGCTTTTCTACTGCCCTTCAGTATAGAACATTGCCTTAAACACTAACAATAGGGGAATGGAAGAAGGAAATAGTATTTTCCTCCCAAGCATTATCAAATAGTAAAAATCTATGTTGCTGACTACATAGATGCGTACTCTGTATTGTATTTGAAATCAACGTACATTTTAGTTTAATTAGATAATAGCTGTAGTCATTTGAATCCCAAATTTCATCCACTGATTGCTTTTGGCATGTAGATATGCAGCGGCCCAAAGCCAGGAGCTGATATCAAGGAAGCTCATGCCATGTGACTTCACACTTGTGAACCAACTTCTAAAAAACACATATGTGGGATGTCATAACTGAAAAACAAAACTAAGGTTCAGTACATCCTTTATGTTAAATGGGGAAAATGAAATAGATAGGGGGAGAAGAGATAATGGGGAGCATGAAAAGAGACCGCTGGGAGATGGAAGTGAGATTTAAATTGTCCTTCCTCCCTCACCTCCAAATACCAACCAAGCCTTCAGTAGCACATTGCATTGTTAAAAGAAACCCTGAAAGGGAATTGTTCAATGTTCCAATTTTATTTTTTTTATAAACAGAAAGTGAGTTAAACACAGCTATTGGGCCAAAAACTTCTGCTGAAAGGACCTACGGGGATTAATGTTGACTGAAAATGAGAAGATCAACAGCACATGAATCTAGGCTGATGTACGAGTATTATGAAAGGGAATGCTGACATAACTCTGAAAGGATGCTACTGTGTTAAAAACAATAATACAGGGAGCTTTGTTGTAATGCTGACTTACATAAAGAGTGAATAAAAGAATCGTATAAAAATTGAATTAAAGTGATGTTAATGATCAAACAAACCCACAGGAAATGGAGAGAGAATTCTAGCATCTCTCCCATCCCATTGTGTCTATGTACTGAAGCATACATAGCCCTCCATCACCAGATCTCAGTCAGTGAATGAGCTTCCATAGCCTGCAACAAATGTGCATTGGTTATTGTTAAGTGGCTAACAATGAGTAAATTATCAAATGAGGATTACAGGAAAATGAGGAAACATCCAGAAAGGCAAAACAACCAAAAACACAGCCCTATTATGATCCAGGAGTTTTCAATTGGCAGTGAAGTCACTTAAGAAGCATGAAAAAGTTATATAGAAAGACAGACAGGAAGCACACCAAGAATTTAATGAATCCTACTGGGCAAAATACTTTAAAAAAATGCACATCTGCTTTCCACACCCACCAGTGAGGCAACCATTGGTTCTACAAGCTGAGCTAAGAGAAGATCATCTGGTGTAAATTTATATTATACACACACACGCTTTGAAGGAAATATTTCCCAAAATTGATCAAATGAACTGCTTCAAAGTGTTATCAGTACTAATTAATAATAACTTAACTGTGGTAAAGCTAGAAATATTCAAGGCTTGATTCTCCATTCTGATGCACCAGTGTCATGACACCAATAGAAATCTATTTATTTCCATTGTAAAAACTTATGTAACAGATTTGAGAACTGGGCCCTTGGTTTAATGTACCTGTTTCCCTCACATGTGCACCTTAGGATGGCTCAAGGGAATTTAGAGAATGAGATCCTCACATCGTTCCAGTGAGATATAGAGCTGTCCCACCAGGGAAAAAAAGTCACACCATCCCTGGACTCTGTAGCAGCTTCATTTAAATTAAAAACAGACTTTTAATTAACTGAATGAATAGTATACTCTGTACAGTAGCTACGTTAGTCATGTTTATCTACAATGTGATTTATTTTACAGGGACCCCATATTTTAGTTTTCAATATGTAAAAGATTGATTAATTACACAACTGCACCATGGAAATTGTTTTTGGGGCAGCTGGAAGTTTTGGCTGCTTTTGGCATCTTCAGAGGCAGATTGGGGTTGTGGGATAAAATTGTTAAAATGAGCAGCAGTGAAATAGTCAATAGTGTTGATATTTAAATTGTCATTAGGTAGCCAACACCACATTGAGATAGATCCTCTCATTCTGTTTCACTTCTCTTACAGCTGTTGTCCAGTCTGTCTGCAGATTCTGGAAAACAACAATGCACTGTTTGTAACTGGTATTCACTTCTTGTTTTCAAAGTCATCTTTACAGTCCTGAGGACTAGAAACACAATATTTTAAACATCAAGACTATAGATTCTTGAGCACAGTTCTGTGGGAGGAATGGGTGGATTCTGTGGCTGCAGTTGCCAAATACATAGAGTCCACACCATGCTCTTTCAGTAGAAGAATGAACCTGAAATATAATTTTAAAAAACGGCTATCTTTGTCTGGTGCCAGTTGTTTTTGTAGGGTTGCCTTGTTTACATGTTTTGGCTCCCCTGTTTACAATATATACTCACTAGAGCCTATTTTTAGTCATCCATAAGCTTTTCCAAAATAGCAAGTGAATCTTGAATTCATGTAACCCATCATATGGCATGGGGAAATCTCCCTTTCCCTGAATTTGGCCAAGCAGCATCTTGCTGTCATTAGGAGGTACAAGATTAATTTAGATATTTTAAAGAGTTTTTTTAAGATGTTGGGCTTAGAAATAGCAGAGTATTGAGAAGTAGCCAAGAACCAGTGGTTTTGAAGTTTAAGGATATGCATCCAAAAATAGCCACCTTGCAAAAGCATGGAATACTACTAAATATAATAACCCTGTCCTGTGACTCTCAGCCCATCCACAATCATATATGCTACCAGGCAGCATGATCATTATAATGCCTGGTCCTGCTTTGCTATTGGTTCGCTGCCCTACCATCTCCCAGGTCTGTTAAAGCTACAGAGAGAGAGTTACTGCTGCTTAGGGCAACAATAACTTACAATGCAAATTGCACTGTAAATTTTGCTGCCTTGACAGTGCAACGTGTCACATTGAACATTTTACCTTTATGTGGTTAAAAACAAAGAACCAAAATCTCTGTCCCAACTCACAGCCCTTTCACTTACATGCCACCACTTCAGTGGGACTGTAAAGGATGGAAGGGAGGTTAGAATTTGTCCCTAAAGCTTGAAGTAACAGCGAGGCCATTCTAGATATAAAATAATTGCTGATTTCAAATATCACTGATGCTGGCCCTGACTTGGTTCACCTTTTATACACATTTACCATGGGCTAAATATCCACACAAGTGAACAGTAGTTAGTTTACACTGTGTTTGGAATATTTTTGAATACAGGTCACGGGTTTGTTTGTTTTTTCCACCCTGAGTTAGAATTCAGTTCAGGTAAACAGACTATCCCTTAGGAAACTAAATATGGCAACTACTCAGAGAGATTAAATGAGATTGTATGTTGTTTTTGTAAGTTGCAATTAGACAGCCAACAGCTTCACTTGTAAATACCAGACTGTAAAGGATAAAAGACCAGTGCCTGCTTCCTTCAATAAAATGTCTGTGTTCCCCCCCCCCCCAGGAGACAAAAAGCCGATTGTACTGGAAAATTATTTCAGTCCATCTAATTGGACACATCCCATTTATACCATATCTTTCCCACAAATTTGTGGCCACAAATGTGGTCTTTATTCCTTAACATATGAAAAGCAGGTGCTGTAGAGTCAGAATGCTTCTCTCTTGAGGTAAAACTTACCCCTCTTCAGGAGGGCTCCATGCTACTGTTGGGATGAGGCTCTATAGTCTGTAAAGGTAGTGGAACAAGAATACTGTAAATAAAGTGCATGAGGTGTTTTACCAGACCATTTCCAAGCCCTGCGTGAGGATATAAAGTAGGTAGGAGCAAGTCCACCCTACAACAGCTGCCTAAATCCCACTGTGGATCTAGCCCCCAAAATCTTATTTTCAGACAAAGATTCCTAGTAACAAAAAAATCAGGAGACAAAAATGTTATTCACCTGAATCATCCCTGGAGAAAAAGAAAATATTGTTCAAAGTTTCTCAAGACACATTTCCAAGAGGTTTTAAGAATTTGAATTTTTCCAAATTGTTTTCCTTAATTGCCTAGAAAACAAGAACTTTATTCAGGACAATCAAGTCTATTGTTGAGAGTGTGCATATGGTTAATTTTATTTAACTCTCACCTTTTGTTCACCTCCCACCACCTCCTTGAATAGGGAACATTCTCTTGAGCAAGTGAATGAAATGCATGGCACCCTCTGAGAGCACAACCAGTGCTGTATTAGCAGAAGTGAATAGTGATGCACTTTTCACTTCTTTCTATAGGACCTCATCCAAAGCCCAGTTAAGTCAATATGAGTCTAGAAGACTTGCACAAGCACCACTCAAGTCCTTGGAATGGGGCATAGGTGTTCTTTTCCATTACTCTTATAGACTACATAGCCTCATTCCAACAGTAATACAAAGCCCTCAGCTCCTGAGGCAAGGAAGGAGAGATCTGTGATGGGTTCCCTCACCACCCACAGCACCTCCTCCTAGCTATCCTGACAGTCAGCTCTGCCAAGTGCTTCAGCCTCCTCAGTGGTTTCTCTACCCATCTTCTGTCTACACCCTCTTTCTCTCCCCTTCTCAGAGTGGCAGCTTGCAGTTTCTGGCTTGGCCTTCCAGCCAGGTCACTAAGTTCCTTCCCTTCCAGGGAAATCACAGTCCTTCCTGATCAACTGTCCAGCTGATATCTCCAACACCCTGTGCCACTAGCCATAGTGGAACCCACCCCATCCTCTACACTGTGTTCCAGCCCAGGGACCCTATAATGTGCAGCCCAGGCCTGTACGGTCTTAGCCCTTACTGCTGTTTCCCTGGGCTTCTACCTAGATCACTAGATCCCAGCCTCTCAACTCCCTCCTTTCAGAGAATAACTACAGCCTTCCTTGCTACTGCAGCTCCTGAGCTTTTTACAGGTCCTTCCTATTCCTGCCCAGCTGTGCTGGACTGTAATTAGTGGCCTTCTTGTAGCCTATATCTCTCCCCTACTGGCTGCTTAATTGGTCAATTAGGCTCATCTGGCCTAATTTACCATCTCAGGAGCCAGTGTGGGGAATACACCCATCACATGGTCCCTCATGGTTCTGGCTCTTACTCCACTACCCACACTCACTCACTTTGTTCCTCTACTTCATTCTTCCTTCCTGTGTCGTTTGTACCATCTGGGCTAATGAATTAATTAGCCTTTTAACTCTCTCCGGCCCACCCCAATCTATCAGTTGAAAGCAGTTCCCACAGTCATGTGTGCAGCGGGGCAACTAATTGGAGTTGCAGTGAGCAGAGTACTGGCCCAGCTTCTGTTGCTCAGGGTGTTTTATCAGAACCCCCTGGCCTGGCATGGAGGGACACCAGAGACCCCTGAGACATGGTCCAGCCCGACCAGACCTACACCATCTCGGGCCACGCCATCTTTGATAACTTGTATTTGGTCCGGGACCTCCTGGAGCTCAGGTATAGGGATAGTCTGTTGTTCGCTCTCCTGTCCCTGGACCAGGAGAAGGCATTCAACAGGAAGGACCAAGGGTATCTCCTGGCACTCTGTGGGCATTTGGCTTCAGGCCCCAATTTATGGGTTTCTCTAGGTGCTGTACACCTCCGCGGAGTGTTTGGTCAGGCTCAACTGGACCCTGACAGAGGCGGTCAGCTTCGGGCAGGGGATTCATCAGGAGTGTCTGCTGTCAGGCCAGCTATATACTCTGGCGATCGAGCCCTTCCTCTGTCTCCTCCATCGGAGGTTGAAGGGGTTGGTTTTCCATGAGCCAGAGATGCAGCAGATCCTGTCAGCTTACGCCAACGACGTGCTCCTCATGGTCCAGTACTCGGGCGACCTGGTGCGGGTGGAGGCCTGCCAGGTGATCTACTCAGCGACCTCCTCCACTCGGGTCAACTGAGTCAAGAGCTCTGGCCTGATGGTTGAGGCAGGGTGGCAGACAAGCTCCCTCTCACCCGTGCTTCAAGCCATTCAGTGGAGCATGGATCCACTGCTCTATCTTGGTGTTTACCTTTCCATCACGCATCCTTCTCTGCCGCAGAACTGGCAGGATTTGGAGGCCAGGGTGGGTGAGAGGCTGCGGAGATGGACAGGACTCCTCCTGGGCACTAGGGCACTGGTACTGAACCAACTGGTCCTGTCCATGCTCTGGCACTGGCTCAATACCGTGAGCCTGGCCCAGGGGATCCTGACCTGGCTCTAGAGGATAGCTCTGGAGTTCTTCTGACCAGGACTGCACTGGGTCTCTGCAGGGGTCCGGAGTCTTTCCCTGGAGGAGGGGGGACAGGGCCTGGTCTGCCTCTGCAGCCAGGTCCATGTCTTCTGCCTCCAGGCCCTACAGAGACTCCTTTATGGTGCAGATAGTCCAGTGTGGAGCACGTTGGCGCACGCCTTTCTCTGCCACCTCTGAGGGCTCTGATATGACTGGCAGCTCTTTTTTCTCCACCCAAGGGGTCTTCCGCGAGACCTCCCTGAGCTGCCGGTCTTCTACCACAACCTCCTCCAGACCTGGAAGCTGTTCTCAGCAACCAGGTCCATTATGGCCACCAAGAGGGCAGACCTCCTTGCGGAGCCTCCTGCTACATGGGTGTGCAGGTGGTGGAGTCCCCCTCGGTGCGCCAGAGGCTGGTCCTGGCAGAAACCAACAAAATCTGAGACCTCCTGGACTATGACAACGGGCACTGGATGGATCCCCGAGCACTCGGTCGGCGCATGGGGCTCTCCACCCTTCTGACCCACCCTGCATGTGCTCCATGAGGTGGGGCAGCCTTCCCTCTGTCACTCCACCCCTGCCTCCCCGATGCCATCACCCTCGCCCCCTGGACCTACCCACATAGGCTAGCCCTCCACTGTCACTACCACCTTGGAGGGCTGAGTGCTTTTTCAGGGGAAGCACAGCAAGTGGAAAGTGTGAACTCAGCACCTCCACCTTGATGTGGAGCGGGAGGAGGCCCCTGTAACACCATGAGGGGGCTGCTGCTGCCAAGCCCTCCGCTGCCGTCCCTCCCCTCCCAAAAAGGCCAGTGGGAACCAACCAAGGAGACATTTGGCAGCAGATGGAGGAAGGTGTCACCTCCTCCCAGAGTCCTTTCCTGAGGAGGCCTTGGAGAGAGCTCCCTCCACCACCACGCCCTTCTGTCTTTCATGCCCTCCATCGGCACCATGCTAGAAATTGCCCCAGTTGCTGACTGGGAGGACCTGTGGTGTGGGTGGAGACCTGCACTCCATCTTCTAGGAGATCGAGGCCCTGGGTCTGACCCCTGTCTTTCTGGGGGACAACAGTCTGGATGATGGCTTTGTCGCACCACCCTCTCTTCCTCTCTCCCCCTTTCTCCAGGCTGCGATCTGCACTTTCACTTTTGGGGCACCCCAGCCTCACCCACCTGCCTGGCCATAGAAGGCACTCCGTTAGAGGCTGCCAGGTCCATTATGACAATGGCCAGTGCCAAACAGCTAGGCCCCAAGCCTTTGGGTGTGTCCCTCTCTGAGGTGGTGCAGCTGCCCTCTTTACAATCTGGGGGCCTGGACCTAAGCAATCCCCTGCCTGCTGCCATGGTTGTGGGTGCCACGCCCAGCGTCGCACCCAGGCCTGGCATTGTAGATGGCCTCCTTCCCACATGCGCCCCCTTTGCCCCCATGCCCGGTCAAGTGGTGTTATACCACTGGCCTAGCTGTTGGGGCCCCTGATCCCGGTCCTGCTCCCATCCCTGGTCCCCATCCTGCCCCTTGTCCTGATCCTGTCCCCCCTGCCACTACTCCCACCCCCACCTCTTCGCTTCTCCCCCTGCTTCCCATGTCACTGCCACCCCCGGGATTGTCTTGTTTCCCTTCTCTCCTGACAGCCCCCAGGAGGCAGCGTTTGTATTTCCCTCTCCCAGCCCCCGCTCCTGGGCTGCTGCTCTCCCTCCTCTGCTGCTCCTCATACTGGGGACTGAGGTAGGCTGTGCAGCACCTGAAGAACTGGTGCCATGCCGGGGGTCTGCCCCAAGTTTGCCAGTCTCTGTAGGTCACAAGGCCGTTCCAAGGGCGCAGCTGGGGGACAACCGAGAATCTATGAACCTGGCCCAGCATGTGCTGCAGGATGAGCTGCACCATTTCCTGGTAGAGGCTTGTGGCTCCAAGGGCAAGGTGCAGCTCACTTGCCAGCCCTGGCAGGACTTCCACCTCACCCTCTGGGCTGTGAGGATCATTTTGAGGGAGGGTAAGGGAACCAGGAAGCAGGATGCTGCAGCCTGTCAGCAGACCCACTGCTTCCATGATTCCCTGATCACCTTGAGGTTGACCATGGGTTGCTGCAGGGCCCTGTGAGGGCTGGCAGTGCTCCTGCCCACAAGGATCCTCTCCTGCCCCCATGATGAATCCGACAACCTTCAGTAATCTGAACACTGGGGGCAGCAAGGAGAAGACCTTGCTGACTGAAATTGTGGGGTTTTTTTGTTCTGCTCAACCATTCCACCATCCTATAGGCCCAAACTTGTGAGCTAGTGATTGTCTATTGCAAAGTGATAAGCACCTTCCACTCCCATTGAGGAAAGGAGTGAGGTCAATGAAAGCTGAGATGCTCAGAAGCCCATATGATTGGGCCCTGTAGACTTTTATCATCAGTGCTGGTGAATAAGGTCCCAATTTGGGGGTCATGAACTGACATCAAGAGGTCTCAACAACACTGCCATTCCTAAATGGTAGAGGGTCCCCAGGTAGGGTGACCAGATGTCCTGATTTTATGGGGACAGCCCAATATTTGCGGCCTGTATCAGGGTGGTCCCCTGCTCCTGCCCTTTGGGGCTTGGAACAGCCCTCAGAGAGGGCTGAGGCTGGGAAGGAAAGCCTGGGCTGATTGGGAGAAAGTAGGCTCAGCTGTAGCCAAGCCTCAGTCAGGCCCAGCTCGTCCCTATAAGAGGCTGTTAGCCAGAAGCCCAAGGAGTCTTCCTTTTCCTGTAGAGGGAGAAGGGCCTGGCTGTAGGGAACTAGACACAGGGTACCTGAGTGGAGCAGGGCTGGGGAAAGGCAGAGGAGCTGGGGGCTGCAGGGAGCATTGGAAAACCCCAGGCTGCAGCCTACCATAAGGCCAAGAGGTACTGGGGGCTGTAGGGGGCAGCCCAAGGGGTAGGCAAAGGCAGCAGGTCCAAACCTTTTTGCCTATGATGAGTGACTGATACTGCAGTCTGCTCCAGTGAACGGGAGCTAGATGGAGACTGGGCAGTAGCCAAAACTAAGGCAAAGTGGGGATAGTAGGTTGGGGATTCCCCAGGGAGAGGATACCCAGATTGGTGGGCAGCACCCCAGTTAAAAGGGCACAAGGATCCAGGGAAGGACAAGGAGGCCAAGAGGACAAGTGGATCACTGGCCTGCAGAGGGCACTCCTGGCTGGAAAAAGAGCTAATTCCCAGAAGGGACCAGCAGGAGGCCCCACAGGGGTGAGTCTGCAAGTCTACATAGCTTTGTCTTATATAGGTGCCTATTACCCCACAATCCCCCCCCCCATCCAAATTTTTCACCCTTGCTATCTGGTCACCCTATCCCCAGGGTTTCCTGATATGCTAAAGGTTGAGAACTGCTGTACAAGTGCAGCAAAGTGAATATATTCTAATCATTGAAACTCCAGTGTTTCCCCATGTATCTACCTTCTGTACAAAGCTGAAACATGGCAAAGAATTGTCTGCTAAATGCAAACTCTGCTGAAATTTTCTTAGTCAGAAAAAGAAGGTTATTCGGACCCAATTTTACACTTTTAATGACAAGTCTATGGATACAAAGTTATCTATTGTCAGGACAATGGCATAATGATGCCAGTGCAAGTCTGTAGAAATGTCCTGTTACAATGTCAAATAATGACTAAGTGTTATCAGCACATCTTCATGAAAAATGGTTGGATACGGTGGTTTGTACAGTGATAGCTTAAGAAGGCCCTCTCTGGTGAATGACAAACCAATAAAAGTTTAGGTAGATCACCAATGACTGTCAAACTGAGGGCAAAATACCACTGTATATGGCTGTCAAGTATCAGAGGGGTAGCCGTGTTAGTCTGGATCTGTAAAAGCAACAAAGAATCCTGTGGCACCTTATAGACTAACAGACGTTTTGGAGCATGAGCTTTCGTGGGTGAATACCCACTTCTTCGGATGCAAGTATTCACCCACGAAAGCTCATGCTGCAAAACGTCTGTTAGTCTATAAGGTGCCACAGGATTCTTTGTTGTATATGGCTGTTTGCTTAAAATATCAAGAGTAATACAAAAGAATTTCATTACTAAAAGAGTTTCTATATAGCTAGGTACACCAAGAAACATCTAAAAATATATTAATTAAAATAATAATACTGAGCCATCATCTCATAAAGGCAAGGAAGTTATGAGTCAGGACTGCTACAGGTTATATAAACTGAACCATTTTGCTGCATCCAAAAGCCTGCAGTCCGAATGGGAGCTGGACATTCAATGAGTGCAACATTTGCCCCTTCAGTTCACAAAACCCTTTTCACCAATGAACAAGTATTATTTTTACATTTTTAATTACAGTTAATGTCTAATTAATGCTGCAAACAGCATCAGCAGTAACAGCAGCCATCTTGTTGAAAAGTAATGTCATTTATGACATCACAAAGCAACTATGACTGTACCACCAACCAGATTGCCTTATTGATAGAACATCTCAACACTTTATTTTGCTAAAAGCCATATCATCTCATTCACTGTAGTGCTCTGTTGCAATTTTATGCAATATTCTAGTATACATATATTTTTAAAATCTCTGGATAAGCATTCCTCCCTGGCACATTCTGGTTTACAGAACCAGAATATGGCTTCCACTATATGCCAGTTGGGGGCCCAAAGCATACAGTCTTTGCAAAGCTAACCATATTTTACAGCATCATCAAGAAACACACCGGTGCTTTATATAATTATAATGGCTCCCCTGCCAAGACTCTTTGGGATATTATAAAGTTCTTTCATTTACTATGTGGGTAATTCCAAGAACCTCTCACCTGAGGTACTCAGTATCACCCAAACAGTAAATGAGAGAAGTTTATAATACACAAAAGAGACAGGCAGGGGAGCAGTTATAAATATACAGCAGCAGTGTGAGAACCCAGTGGAAGAAACTGTAAATTACTTTCCAACCTGCTTTAATTTTGGTTTAAATGTCCAAAGAAAAGACTTATTATTTAAACCAAATATAATATCACATTTATATTAAATTTGGTTTAAATAATGTATGTTCTTGTGACTATTAAGTCTGTATTAAAGGTGGCTGAGGACTGTTTTACATTCTCTTGTATAGGCCTGCCAGTGTCACAGATGATTTCACTTTTCAGCAAGACGGCAACTATCAATACTCAGCTGAAAAATACCCACTACATTGAAAAATGTGAGATAAGATCCCACAACATTTGAAAATGGTACATCCCACTGGGAAAATATTTATTTTTCTATGAATTGTCCAAATATTGATTCAGTTGTGTTGATTTTGAGAAGATTTCTAACTTATTTTGAATGATGAATTGGATAAGTTGACTGGCAGAACATCTTTTTTTGCAAAGGTGATGCAGGCTCATACAATGGAATGGGCAGTGTGCTGTAGTAAAGATTTCATAACACACCCACCTGGATTTCCTAAAGAAAATACTTCATTTAATAAACTGAGAAAAGATTTCCAAGGAGCGAGAGAAATCAATCTAGCCAGCTTTCAGAAGTTGTCTCTAGAAGCTTCATCTCCTGTCTGCCTATCAGGAGCTCTCAGCAGAGCAGTGAAAGCAGCTCTTAGCTCCAGTCATGCAAACCCTTACTCATGTGTCTGCCAACAACTATGAAAACAAAGTTTTTCTAAGTGCCTACCTATCCTGCAGCAGCCCTTTGTTTACTCAGGTGAGCAATCCTGGATCCTCCACATTGGGGATTCAATTTATACATCCCCCACCCCCACCCCAGCCTGCCTCCTTCTCTGCCATGACACAACCAGACATCCTTTCTATGCTTTATTTCTCCACACACAATTCCCACTTAGTGTGTTTTATCTGATATTTACCTACTCCTCAAATATCCACTAGCCTCATCCCATCTACAGCAACCTGGGCTTCCTCATGTTCCTTATATACTTCCCAAATTCAACATTCCCCCTAAACCAGTGGTCCCCAACCTTTTCGTCTGGCGGGCGCCAAACGAAGGACCGTGGGGGTGGTGGAGCATCCGCTGAAATGCCGCCGAATTTCTGCGGCATTTCGGCGGTGATGCCTCTCAATGACGTCGTTTGTCGGCGGCAAGTGGCGTTATCAAGAGGCGTTGCTGCTGAAATGCCGCCGAAATTCAGCGGCGATGCCTCTCGATGACGCCGCTTGTCAGCGGCAAGCAGCGTCATCGAGAGACGTCGCTGCCAAAATGCCGCCGAAATTCGGTGACATTTTGGCAGATGCTCAACCGCCGGCCAGGATGCGGGCGCATTTAGATGCCCTCTCAGGCGCCATGGCACCCGCGGGCACCGTGTTGAGGACCCCTGCCCTAAACCACATCAATGTTCTAACATACCCAATCTGACTCCCAGCTTCCACCACTCACCCAACTACCACAAATCTCTCAGTTCACACACACATATTTCAAATTTGCTAGCCATTCTAAAAAAGAATTCAGAGGCAGAAAAGTTAAAACGCAATATTTACTATCCTCTATATTATTCTTGGTGTCAATAAGACAGAAACACTTGTTTTCTTACCAGCATTATGGTCTAGCCAAAACTGTTCATGGATACAGACAAACTTATGCTAATCCTGTTTTATTTGTATTATGTAAACACTTGGTGACTTCCTATCTAAAATGACTTTCTCCTGCTGATGCATTTGACTCTAGGAATGCAGTTTAAAGGATATCAGTTAGCATGGCTTCTTGAGAACTCCATGCATATTACAATACCTTGAAGTTTTGTGGTTAACAGTTGCTTTTACAATATTTCCCCTTTTCTTGTTTACTCATTGTTAATTTTATTATACTACTATATCTAAGCCCTGTTCATTAATCAGCCTAGCCATCACATCAGTGGCACTTCCTTAAGGGCTAAAATGCTTTAATCTTTGAAATTTAATAAGAGTTCAAATCTCATCTCAGATCTGCCCATACACAGGGTAAAAGTGAAACAACTTATGCATTTTAGCTGGTTGCAGAAGCATAAGATCAAAAGCATAGCAAAAGGCCCATTAGTTTAGATATGAATTCCATATTCCAAAAGGCCTATTAGGACAGATATGCATCCTCTGAAAAAACTTACTAGGACAGATATGCTTATTCCCCAAAAATTATCCTCCAAAAAGCCATGCTCTGGCCAAAGTGGGAAATCAAGTCTAAGCTCTATACAAAGAGAGCAATCCATATGTTAAATCCAACATTCAAGGGCTTCATATAGATTAATAATAATCTGTATGAGATTTTTGGTTCATAAACCAGTGAAATACATTTGTCCATATAGGTAGCTATTTTCTCAGCAGAAATTAAAGTAATATATATGGGTAATATTCTTTAATAAGTAAGATGAACACAATGTAACAAAAACTACAGTTCAATAGTTGCTAGTTAACTATTTCAAAACAACATGTAGGAAAGAATGCAACTAAATGGAAATTGCTTATACAAAATGTGAAAAGCAACTGCAGAACTTTATAACGTGGCATGCTTCTCAATATAATTAAAAACATATCATATCCTGGTTTTATCAAATGAGCCATTTCACAGGCAAAAGCTCAACTTTTGACATCCAGCTCTTTATTGAGAAGCATGTCTTATGTGTTGATCTAAGACCTCGTTGAACTCAGGCTATTCTCCATTGGTGATGTCTCATAGAGAGGGTAAGATACATATTAGTTTTTGGATATTGAGAATAATATATCAAAATCTATAAATAGTGGTTTCCCCATTGACCTCAGAACAGGGTTCAAAATCCAGGTCCTAAACTGCAGGCATTTCACAGATTGTGACTAGGTTATCTCAGAAACCACCTTACCCTCCTTGATCTCCCAAGACAAGTAACTTTCAGGTTCAAACTACCAAGCAATGAGAACACAGCATTCTTGATGGTGTGACCCTGGCTTTGAAACTCAAATTTCTAAGAAATTAGAATGACCCCCACACCTGATGGTGTTCCATGAAGGTTGTTCTGACATGAATTCAGCTACAGGATGTAGCCAGTAAAGTAAACGCAGCCCAGAGCTGTCAGTCAAACTGTTCGCTGGGCTACCTTAACAGGTCCATGCATGCGCAGAAGGAATTCCTTATCTAAGGAGTGGGCAATGCGCCAAAACCCTTGGCACGCCACCAACGTAAACTGAGTAAGGCAGCTGTTACGCACTAACCACACATTGTGAATTTAGTGGTAATGCAGGATAGTGCAGCAAGGCTGCAATTACATGGAACTCGGAACACCACCTGTAGTCATGAATCGTATGAAAGGCACCTGTTAACCAACGATAATAATGATTGTTCATATGATAGGTGCATGAACCTTTGTTGACTGGTTGATTGTCAGATAGTTAGTAAATATAAGTTGTGTGCTTTTGGTATCTTGTTGGAATTATCCGGTGGACAGGTATACCACCATGACTCTGTCTGATCAGCAGAGCTCTGGTGTTCTATAACCTTGTTTCTTCAATAAAGAGCTGTTTATTATTTGCCAAGACTCCACAGGCAGGGACCAGACAGGTAGCAGATGGAAACCCTTGGGGAATACTATCACTTAGAAAGTCCAGGCTGTATAGTGACCCCAACTTTCAGACCAAACTGTAAAGCATATCTTTTCTATAGGACCTTCCCATAGCATCAATACACTTATAAAAAGATACTATACACAAAGTTATGCTCTTCTGCCCCTGAAGAATGGAGGGAGTTAAACATTAGGTGAAAACCCAAGATAGATAAATAGCTGTGACAAAATGCTTTAACCACCGCAGCAAGATGTTGCCATACATATAGGCCAAGTATATACTAGATCTCAGCTACATTATTTGTGATTGCAACAATCATAAATAGGATATGAGAAATGGTGGAAAATATATATCTGTCTTTCAGATGTGGCATAAAACTGACATCCTGCCCATTTATTGACATTAAAGATCCCACTGCTAAGGCTGGATTTTATTTATTTTATTTTTTCACAGAAAAAAGGGCCATTTTTCATAGCACAAAATGGTACATTTTGTGGGGCAACGTTGCATTTCATAAACAGATATTTTAATAGACACTGTCAACCAAATAATGCTTTATAAGGCACTAGGAATGATTCAGTGCATGTCTGGAAAAGGTGTAAAGAACTTCTATTCACTTTGAGCTTGTTGAAATCTTATTGTTTTCTCTAGGGGTGCTTTGTATGTGGGTCAGGCATGACTCAGGGACCCTTTCTTTCATTTTTCCCATCTACCCATAGTGCAGCTAAAGCAAGGACCCTTCCCTGAAGAGCAGACCATTGAGAGCAGCAGGGGCAAGAGAGAAAAGAAAACACCTTGTTTACACTACAGGGGTAAGTAGACCTAAGTTAAGCAACTCCAGCTACGTGAATAACATAGCTGGATTTGATGTTGCTTAGGTCGACTTACTGCTGTGTCTACAATGCACTAGGTTGATGGGAGACACTCTCCCAGGCCCAGTCTACACTAGGGAGGCATCGATCTAAGATACGCAACTTCAGCTATGAGAATAGCGTAGCTGAAGCTGACGTATCTTAGATAGAATTAAAATTACTTACTTCACGTCCTCATGGCTCTGGATCGATGGCTGCGGCTCCGCTGTCAACTTTGCTTCAGCCTCTTGGATTGCTGGAGTTCAGCAGTCGACGGGAGAGCGATCCGGGATTGATTTATCGCATCTACACTACACGCAATAAATCGATCCCCAATAGATAGATAGCTACCCGCCGATCTGGCGGGTAGTGTAGACGTACCCCCATTGACTTATCTTATGCTTCTCATTCCGGTGGAGTACCGGAGTCAATAGGAGAGCAATCTGCGGTCGATTTAGCAGATCTTCGCTAGGCCCGCTAAATCAACACCCAGTGCATCGATTGCTGCAGCATCAATCCCTTGTAAGTGTAGACATGCCCTCAGGAGATCAGAGGACTATCTGTAACCGAACAAAATCCCTTTGGCCCCCTTTTAACCTCTGTTTCTTTTTCTGTCCCTGCTCCTTGTCTTATTCACGCGACACCCACATCCACTCACACCCACACACTCTTAGTAGTCTTTCCTGTGGAGAGCTACTATGATGATGGGCCCTGTTAGAAAACTCTGTGTGATGATGATAGTTACAGTTTAGTTTAGATGATTTCTAAAACAGGTCAGCTTGCTCTAGGTAAGACCCCATTCTGCCTGCCCTCTTCACTTTCATTTTTACCTCAACAAAATTGGTTGAACAATAATATCCACATCTCTTGGGTGTTTCTCCATTCATGTACAATATGTGGAAAAAATTGTGACATTTTTGAATTTTATGTTTCATTCATTTTTTTGTAAATGGCAAACAGTTCATTTAACGTTTCTTGTGAATCTCATGACAACCATTAAAGTAATACAATTTTATCAATGGCACTTCTCATCACTCCCAGAAGCTGGGGTGTCAGAGCTGGTTCTTTCCAAATCCCAGTTCTCCCAAACCTCAAATTCTCTCATCAATTTCACTGAGAACAAAATATCTTCGCTTTTTGTTTGGGATAATTTTGTAATGTCACTGGGTGCGATCAGATGGCTACTGCCTTCCACCTGCAGGCAGCGGCAGGGAGAATTTAAGACAAGCAAAATTTGGAATTTGGAAAATATCAAAACTGAAGTGATTTGTGTGTTAATCAGTGTACAAAATGCTGTGGAGGATCTGTGCATGAAGGGTACTCTACAAATGTCAGTCAGTAATTTGACTGTATTTCCTGCTCATACATATGATGAATATGCTGTTGGGGCTTTATACTTCCAACTGAACACTGTTTATTTCTCACATAATGATAATCACAATCACTATGAGGGTCTACATCAAGTCCAAGAAAAAAATGACTAGAAAACTCATTCTGGATTGGGCAGCAAGGTGACGCTCAAGGAACATAAAAACAACCCCCCACCTTTGCCCCTCCCCAAGTAAACGTAAGTAGAAGCCCATTGATAGACACAAGCATCATATGATAATACATCATATATGGCAGAGTGTTGATATAGAAAACCAGCCCATAGCCAGATCCACATAAAGGTCTGCCAAAACAAGCAGAACAGCATCTCTGGCATAGGCTGGGCTGCCCTTATATCATGAAAAAGTGCCTCCTTTGCCAATTATTCACTTTTTAACTCCCAGCAATTAGTGTCAGACCTTTAAAGCCACTATGATATCCTGTCTCAAATCCATCCTTAAGACTCACTTCTACCAGCATGCCAGTAGCACAGACCCCCATGATAATAGCTTGACAGATGGCAAGCTGAGACTATGGCCACTGATCTGCTTATTTGACTGCATTAACAGAACAGAAACACACTATATCCACAAATTCTGTATCCATCTAGTATATGAAAAAAAAAGCATGTATTACTGTTCCCCCATTCCACTTCTTTCCCCCATTTGTTGGCTTCATCCACCTGTTACATCTTGTCTTGAACAAAAGCTGTGAGTTCATTGGGGCAGGGATTGTTTTTTACTATATGTTTGTGCAATGCCTTGCAAAGAAGGGCCCTGACTTGGTTAGGACCTCTAGGCACTACCATCATACAAAGAAATAATAAAGGATTACACTGAGAGTACACCACTCAAGCAAAACAAAAGAAATTGAAATAGTCTTGAGTCAAATGGCAAATGCTACTGACATACGGCCTGATCCAAAGCCCATTGACTACACTGTATTTCAGATCAGACCCGCAGTAACTATGCTTTCCCACTGTGGAACAATTGAAGGACCTACACCTGCATTTTTTTTAATATCTTGAGGTTGGGGACACAATGGGGGAGTGGGAGGAGAGAGACTGGTACTGGCTTGACAAGGAGCCCAAGGGGATGAGCGAAAGACTAGGATTGACTGGCAAAGGGCCTGGAAGGAGACTATGATGAGGAGCATGATATGGAGTGGAGCTGGGACAGGGAGATGGGGACTTGAACAAGGAACCTGGAGAGTATGACTAGGACTAGCTAGTCAAGGGAACTTGAACCAGAATGAGGAACCCCGTGGGGTGGTTACTGGGAGTGGGATGAGGATCTAGGGCTTAGGAAGAGACAGGAGTGGCAAAAGGACAGGCTGGAAGAGACACAAGCATAATTGGGAGAACAGGGACAGAAGGGATTTTGTCCTTTAGAGCACATTACCCTCTAGATCCTGGAACTGAGCCCAGGACTTCTAAGCCTGGTGTAATCATATATCTGAAACCCAATGAAAAAATATTCATGCGTCATTCCCTTATAGTTGCTGGTCCACAGGGAGGATAACAGCCTGTCATCACTGTCAGTTACTTTGTTAGCTCAAGTGGCAGAGGTCTCTGTGGTTCCAATTCTGTTGATGACCAATTTAGGAGTGGGTATCAATCCACATGATGGAATTTTTTCAGTTTATTCTTTTAAAGAACTTAGATTTTTGTGTGGTAATTTCCTATGTTAAAAGAATGTTAAGGTTGAAAAGTCAAGTACTCAAAAGTTAGAAAATGCCAGAATTAAAGTTACCTGTGCAACATTAATTCAGCCCCCTTGAGCATTTGTATTATTATACAGTCATTAATTACATGATCACATACCATTTTTTTCCACGGGACCTCTCCCTCATTCAGTGAACAGGATACACCTTAATCCAGGGGTCAGCAACCTTTCAGAAGTGGTGTGCCGAGTCTTCATTCGTTCACTCTAATTTAAGGTCTCGCGTGCCAGTAATACATTTTAATGTTTTTAGAAGGTCTCTTTCTATAAGTCTATAATATATAACTTTAAACTATTGTCGTATGCAAAGTAAATAAGGTTTTTAAAATGTTTAAGAAGCTTCATTTAAAATTAAATAAAATGCAGAGCCCCCCCGGACCAGTGGCCAGGACCCAGGCACTGTGAGTGCCACTGAAAAATCAGTTTGCGTGCCACCTTCAGCACCTGTGCCATAGGTTGCTTACCCCTGCCTTAATCTCTTTGTGCTTCAGTTCTCCAGCTGTAAAACTGGGATAATAGTATCCCCTCATCTGAAAGGGACATTGTGAACATAAATTCATTTATGTTTGTGAAACATTCAGATACTATACTTATGAGCACCATAAACAATCCTATGAGGAAATTAATAATTCTGTAATCAGAGCAGGGTTTGAATAGTGTGTATAAATAAGGCTTAGGGCCACACATGGAACAATTAGGCTAGAAGAAAGTATTAAATAGCTGTTCCTTGAGCTTTGAGTGCCATCCATTCTGTGCACTGAATGAGGCAGGGTCCTGTGGAAAAAATAGCATGTGATAATGTAATTGACTGTTTTATAATGCATACATACAAGGGGATGAATTAAGGTTGCACAAACCACCTTAATTCTGCAATTTCCTAAATTTTGAGTGGTTAACTTTGCAACTTTCATTTTTTTAATTTAGTTACTTTATGTGTGTGGACGGGCAGGTGCATAGGTGTGTGGTGGGGAAGGATGTAATATATATGGAAATATACTGCAGCTCTAAAGAAAGCAGATCTATTCACTGGCCTGACTAGCACTTCAGTAGTGCTAATTTGGGGCCAAGAGTCTTTTCTCAATATATAGACAATAAAGTAACCAGGGATCCCAAATGTCTATCATGTATTTATAATCCACCATCCACAGACTATTTCAAATATGCTGTTAAAGTGCTTTAAAAATCAAAAGTACAGCACTAATTAAAATCCTTGAAAGCTGCCACTGTCAGAGAATAAAGGAACTTTCCTGCAATAGTGTTCACAAGAGTTCTGATAGCAAAAAAAGATGCTATCTGAATTCCAGGCTGGCTTTTCCACCTGTATTAATATTTTGTATGGAAAAATAAACTGCTTTGAAAAGTGCATAGGGAAGCAGGAAATCTGGAGCCTAAAATATGGTAGTATACACAAACTCTTGCTTTATAATTGTGCACAGTGTAGACCATCTGTTTAGCAGTTAAATACACTCCCATTTAAATGAGTAAGTACATTTAATGGACAAAGTATTAGGATCACTGAAGGGTGAAGTTTTATAGTTGCAGTATGTAAATGCCAGAACTGAACCACTTGTACACTATTACTAATACACACCTCTAAAATAACTGAAAAATGTACTACTTACCTGCTAATTACTGAAAACTGGCTTCTTTTAAGCAAATAATTACAAACTGGGATAGATTGAAATGAAAGTCTGATGGTCTCATATCCTGCATTCCACTAGTGTAAATCAAGCTAGAGGTTTGCTAAGGCTGTTTTGGACTCTTTGGGTACCCAGAAAGTGAAATATGAAAATAAATGAGTATTTGAGTATTCACTGTCATTTCAATCATCTTTTAAACAAGACAGGAGTGGAGAGAGCTTTCCTAAACACCTTCACTAATAAGTTGCCGGTGTTTAAACTACAATTAGCTTATAAGATGGTTGATATGATCAAGCCATATGACTAAAATAATTGATTTGTTCATATTTTTTAAATTATGAAAAACAAAGCGAGAACAACAGCATAATAGAGTTTACAACTTTAACTAGAGGTGTCTATTTAGTTAGACAGTAAATAACTCTCTTCTTTATGTTTTAAAGGAAATATGAGCAAAGGGGAAACCTGAATTATAGAAAATAGCTTTTTGAAGGACTGAGGAAAGAAAATATACTTGATGTTTACATTACCTAAAGAAAAACAAAGGATGCTTAACCAGGTTTAAAAAGAAAACTGATTTTGAATAAATAAATTCAATCTTCTGTGAAAAGAGAACAGGCACATTAATAATGTCTAATTCTGAAATCCGGGGTTGTTTTAACACCACAACCATTACTTAAGCATTATAACAACCAATTCTTTGAGGAACACCCCAGCAGTACAATTTTTCACGGAAGGACTGAGTTTGGAGGGTATTTTTGTTTTGTTTTTTTCAAAGACTATATACATATAGGAAGAGACTCTATTGGCTCGATTTTCAGAAGCGCTGAGCATCCATAACTCTGATTCACTTGACTGGGAGTTGTGGGTGCTTAGCACCTCTGGAAAGCAGAATATATGTTTATATTTTAAAAGGCAAAAAGACTCCTACATACTTTAATGCAACATTTCCGAAATAACTTTGGCTCCAATTTGTAAGCGTTTTCAAAGCCTACCCCTACAACTTTGATTCTTTCTATAAATTCTAATGCTGGTTAACTGTCAAATTGAGCAGACCCCCCCCCATTGACTCATACTCAGCAAAACAGATAGAGACCATAATAAATCTGCACTGGAAAATGTATTTTATGACTGCCTACGCTCTTAAGTTTTTGATTCCCTTTCTTAGTTTCCTTGAGGCTGCACTTTTGTAGTCGTTACTTGATTTGCCACCTTCTCTATGTGAATAGGTTTCTCGAAATCAGATGATTAACAGACGAATGGTAACTTGGTGGTGGGGCGGAAGGGGAAACCTTCATTTTTCTTGCATGCCCATTAGTTTTCAAAAGCTTATTATGAAGGAGTGTGGCCACTAGTCTCTTACTGATTTGTGTATGATGGGAAGCCTACTTCTGTGAAACAAAGGGTTTTTTAACCTAACAGAGTAGGGTTTTCCTGCACAATTGGTATGGTTCTGATCGCTCTCACATATTGGACAATAAATAGTTTTGCCTCTAAACGCCAGGAGAAATTGAATTCAATTAGGCAAAAGCCTCATTTGCGTTGTCTGGAAACGATAGACATAGCTTTAATGATCACTTCACTTCTGTGAAATTCTCTACCATTGATAGTACGTGAGGTCTCATTAAGTTCCTCCAAATGGAGTTTTAATAATGTGTTAATAATATCTAGTCATTGTTTAAAATATAAAGGATTTAAATTCAGATGTTATTTTCTTTAAATCGTCCTTCCTACCTATATAACTGTGCTTGGTGAAAAGTGAAATCAGGTGTTGTATATTAATTACAAGGAGATTCATGCATTGTCACTATGTAAAATACAGGACTCCGGGATAAGTTCTGTGCATTTCCTTTTACCCTGAGAAAACATTTACAGAGCCCATTATATATTTAATAAACTCCTGTGATCTGCACGGGGGTTCGACTTGCAGACTGCATTCTGATCTTCCATCAGATAACGCTTTCATCAGTGTTTGCATTTCTAGTCCGAAGGGATGCTATCAAAATAAGGGACTCCTACCTCCCGTCTGCCTCCCCCCCCCCATCCCCATTTCTAGTCACACACATCCTCACACTACCAAAAAAGGGCAGCTAGTCCTCTTTCTGATCTCCATAGGGATGTCTGGAAGAGTTTATCAAAGTCTGGGAATATATTAAAAAGTCAAACTGACGCTTGGCAGGAATGAAATGAGGCTCTCCCAAATATCTGTGTAACCTGCTGGTCTCCAGTCCCTTGCTGATACTGCTAGGAGCAAGTGGAGCCGCTTATTAAGATTGAAGAGCTCAGCAACCATGCTTTTTAAAACACAGTTAGGCTTGCACACGTTACCTTCCTCATGTATTATCGCGCCAGTAAGAGAGAGAGCGAGCCGGAATAACTGAATATACTTTGTTATTAAGACATCAGCTGTGTTTGCCCATCCCCCTATGCCCGTACATATTGACCAGGCAGGACAACAGGGTATAATAAGAGTGATGCTACCTTGTAACGTTTATCGGGTTGTTTCTTTATATTTTTATTTTTCTGCAAGATCTGACCTGACCTTTGTTGCTGGTAGCTTTGCGGAATGCCTGCACTGGTTTTTACTGTCTCGTGTCACTGTACCTGGAAACCAGGCCGGAAACCGGACCTAACGGGACAGCAACCATTGTTTATAAACTGCAGGGAACCAGCTGCAGGCGCTAACGGTGCCTTGTACTCCAGGTTACCCCAACGTCAGCTGCGGACTGCATTTCCCAGTCAGAGAGAAAACAAAGAACACGAGATCCGCTGTGAGCTCAGGCAGTTCAGGTTCCTTGTACATCGTTAGGGTAGAGAAAAAGAAAGTAAAGCAAAAGTGCTTCACAACAAAGAGGAGATGGTTTCCCCCAAATCCGTTTTGTGATAGGTTGGCCACACCATAAAAGCCTTCTCGGTGAAATACAAAACAAGAATGGGAAAGACACCGACCTGGCGCCCTCAAAATAGAAACATTTAAGAATAGCTCCTACTTCGTATTCCAGATTTCGAAGGCCTTCATTCAGATTGTGTTGTAATTAACAACTCCCTGAAACTGCGGGTCAGAGGTAATAAGGCCATGATTGTCTTTAGCTGCGAAGATCAGACATGATTAATAATTTACCAGGAACTTACTTTCACTTACTCAGGGCCTATGGGCTGTAAAGGACCTTTAGGGATTGCTTTCCCACTTGGAAACTAGACTTCTCTCTGTCTAGTTTCTTTCTGCCTTGTTACTATTATCATGTGGATTTTAATTTTTGTTTTTAAATAGTGCAATCTTTTGTCAGTTGTACATCCTGGCGTTAAAAATCTGGGTATCGTTTTCATATAAAAGAACTGTCAGCCACCTCATATGAATTGCTGCACACTGCATCATCCCCTTTAAAACTACCCTTGACATCCAAGCGTTTGGAGTGTTGTAAAGATCTATCAAAGCGGTTATAATTATGTTTTGGTGGTTGGGAGCCAAAGTGCAAGAAGGAGAGAGAGACTTTCCCAGAGAAGGTGGAGTGTGCTACCAAAGTAGCTTTAAAGGACACAACACGTTACCCTATAAAGTAAACATTCAGTGCACTTAACATTCCACCATGCCCGCCGGCAGCAGTCGAAAACTAAGGACCCAGTCCTGCAGCCTTTACTCACAGAGTCCGATTGATTTCAGCTGAGAATATGGGTGTTTTTACGGATTACTCGTGTGAGTAAATTTGCAGGACCTGGCTTTTCTTTCTGATGTGGTCATTAATACAATTGTTTGAAGGTTAAATAAATAATGTAAAAAGGGAAAATAGGCAGCACAGGAACATATCAGGCGATAATACGTCTGTGCAATAGTACAAAAGGCAAAAGAAAATATCGCAGGAACCAAGAGAACAAGGAAATGAATGCTAATCATTTTGCTATCTTATGAAAAATGACAGACAGCTAATGAAACATTCAACGAGAAAAAACGACCCCACAACATATGATCCTATGACAATGATCAAAAATATCTTGGTCAGGTTTCTGGCTTTCTCACCCAGGAATTCTTTACTGTGGTTGCGCAAATGGATATCTATATAAAACTGTTCATTGTTTTCGAATATTTATACTTTTTCTGTGATTTATTTGCTATAGTTCAGATTAAACTTCGAAAGGACACGAGTTTGACAGATTTCATGTTTACAGAGAATTTTCTGGTGATTTACAAAAATTGTCATTAACTTACCCAAAAGCTTGTCTTAAGTTAACCACGTACGCGAGTTTTATTTGTACCGTATCAGAATTACCACTACACTTCATTTTAAGCGTCCAGTGGTTTCATTTCAGACAAATGTTTAACCAATTAAAAAGCAAGGAAAAAACCAGGAGAGCCGGAATTTGCAAGTGCTGAGTATTTCCGAGAAGTGCTGAAAACCCTCAGCTCTCATGAATATCTATAAAAGCAGCAAAGAATCCTGTGGCACCTTATAGACTAACAGACGTTTTGGAGCATGAGCTTGCATCCAACGAAGTGGGTATTCACCCACGAAAGCTCATGCTCCAAAACGTCTGTTAGTCTATAAGGTGCCACAGGTCTCTTTGCAGCTTTTACAGATCCAGACTAACGCGGCTACCCCTCTGATACATGAATATCTATGTAAGCTGAGGACCACACATCTTACAGATCCAGCCCAGAGGTAGGGCTGGAGAAGAAATTCATTCGAGGTCCTATGCTCTTGCCACCTATAGTAATGCCAGATCTCACACTGACTTCAGTGGGAGTGGGAATCAATCTTTAGGGGCCAATCCTGCGCCCTTACTCACACCAATAATCCTTACTCGAGTGACTAAGTGATGCAAGATCCTATTGTTGTTGTTAGTCTGTCAGAATTATTTTTAGCTGAAGTGACGTTCGCTTCAGTGGAAGCAGGATCCTGACCTATTCCTTGTGTTGTATTGTTCCAGTTTAATAATCCACTGGTATGAAAAGATTGTCAAAAGCTATCCAAGTGTATTGATTTAAATCAAGTCTAACCAGGTCGTTGTGCTTTGGAAGGCTTTCTCCGTACTACATTCCATAAAATCGTTTCTAATAGTTTTCAGCTAAAGCTAAACTTTAAATCCATCCCACTACCGTGTTTGCATACTGAGCTGCCACAGTAACATCAAAAAAATTTCCCTCAGTAAACCCTAACTGCCTTGTTTGACCAGCATGGTGTTTGACTGTTCCATGTACTGTATACTGCATACTGGTTTGGTGTGCTGCTTACAGATAGGTTATTTACATTTCTCTACTTGGATTTTGTTACATCTTCCTCATTATTTGCAATCTCAAACCTTAAAATCCTCATGATAAACAAGACAGATCCCCAAAGCAAAGCTTGATGTAACCAATTGGTAACCTCTTTCCACCGAGAGAAATGACCCTTTGCAGCCACCTGCTGTTTTTCAGCCAATTTTCCAATCTCTCTCTCTCTCTCTCTCTCTCTCTCTCTCTCTCTCTCTCTCTCTCTCTCTCTCTGTTTCTCTGGGGTTTCTATAGCACCCAGCCCCATAGTAGCTAATCCTTCCTCCTCAGTGGTGTTGTTCTCTACTCTGACCAAAAAATTCTAATGTGAAACTTCAGGAGCTGTTGAGCGGATCTAATAGCTGCTGCCTTTTCCTTGTGTGCTTGACGTACTATCTTTGAAGAATCCCATCAAACTAGTTAAACAAGCCCTGTCCTCTCATAAATCTACGTTGGCTGTCTCCAGTCAACATTATGTTTATCAACATTTTACCTCACTGAGCCCAAATACTGTTTCTAATATGATACTCAGCTGCTGTTTGGATCATTTCTCGTTTTCTTTTCTGTATATTGTGTTATTTTTCCAATTCCCGGGAATTGTAAATATAATTTAAGACTGCGCTACGTTATCCCATGTAAGTGTATGTTATATGAGCCAGATGTATTCAACGACTATAGAGGCACCACAATAGTGCAGACTCTTTCCATAACTATTTCCATTGTTTCATCCTAGTTGCGCCTAGCTAACCCCTCCCTAGCTCATCAAAGCAAATTATTGTTGGTTGAAATTTTGTCATTGACTTCAATGGCAGTAAATTCCATCATCTCGTGATCGTTTCTTAGCTGCTGTCCATCTTCAGCCTCTTCTCTCGTTGGAGCTGCCTAACCGCTACAAAGAACTCACCACCAGCTTTTTAAACGAATTTGGTGTGTGTGTGGGGGGGGTATTTTCTTTTAATCTGAGAAGCCCCGCGGTCCATATTGTGTCATTGATTTTTAAGTACAACTGCCAGTTGAAGTCAGTGGAACATTCTGCTTGCGAATCAATGGCACGGTATGATCCTAAGTGATCAGATGGAAATTCTCTGAACTGGCTAGTCTTTATTTTTGTTGTTCCTTTAATTATCCTTTCAACTTACTTCTGATTATTTTAATCATGTCTCAGAACCAGCCATTCCAGATGGTTTGTAAATGTCGCCTATTATCAAATCATTGGTATATTATCAAAATTGCAACATCTGAAGCCTTTACAATACCATTTCCTATACTTCAGATAATGCTACTGGATAGAACGAAGGAAAGGGGGAATATTACAACTTTGTATGTGGACACAACGGTATCGCTACACGTACAGGAGGTTTTTGACATTTTGTCTTTGAGCACCGCAATATCCTCTTTGGTCACCGAAATCAACGGAGCCAATTTCATAGGAAAATCTGATCGTTTGAAATGACAGATCTCTGCTTATTAAAGCTGGTATCCAACGGTTTGTAGGCAGCAAATAAACAGTAGTTGCAGTTTCCTATCCTGGCTCGTAAGAAATCAACCCAAATCATTCCAAAATAGAAATAACTTGTTTGCATGGAAAAGGCGACTCGTTTCTGTTTTTATCATTGAAGGGGAATCAATGCATGTGAAATGGTTTTGCCAGATGACAAGCCAGAAACAAGACGACCCTTTTATAAAGTGTTATCAGAATGTCTTTCAATATTTTGATTGGAAAATGGAAAGTGAAAAGTTATAAATGTTCTTTCCTCTTCTCTGTTGTGAGCTGATCCCCAGGATAACTATTCAATAATCACTATACAGTTCAACTGCCATATAGCCACTGAAAAACTGAACAAGTTTTATTGAAGATATTTTTACGAGTGGGTCCTTCATTTGGAAACTGTTCCACCCAGGCCTTGCTGGCAAGTAAACAGACTGCAAAGAACGCTAGAATGACTCTATTTTTAAATACATCCGACAACTCTATAAGTCTTGGTATAGTTTGGGGAATGACTGGCTTACATTTCAGCTCCTAATGATTTGCCGTGGACTTCGGGGGGAGAGGGTGAGCTGCTATTTAAAGACAACCTGAAATGTTCGATTGGTCATAATCATTCCTAAGCTGATCTATGCACTATTATTCGACAGTTAAAGACCCAGCGAAATCCATACGTGCCTGGGATTTTTTTTGTTTATTTTTTTTTCCTCCATGGCTTATGATGATTATTTTCTTCTTGGTTAACTTTAGCCTTTTAGATGTAATGGTAGAAAATCATGTTATTGTATAGCCCTAGGTAATTAGTACTTCCCTCTGTCACTGCGACGGTAGCGCAGCATATCATGTAAAACCGAAGTGTCAGACCCTGTACACCTAATCTTTTCCATACAGAGACCATTCACAGTTGATGAGTCAAGAGCCTTAAACGGAATCCACGTAAAGGACACTTATCCGAAGTCTCTCTTTGAGGACAACACTTAATTGTCCTAGGAAAACATGTGTGAGTTTTAGTGGCTCTCTTGAAGAGCTTCTGCGTTTGCTGACCGATTAATAGGAGCATTTCCAAAGGAGTTTTTTCTTTTGTTCTCAAACACCAGTGCAGTGCTTTAGCCTTCCTTTAGTAAACATTGGTTAAACAAACACTCTATCTGCTCTATTATAGCCAAAGCTGCTCAAAGCTTTAATAAAGGCACAGGGAAGACCAGAACCCGCGTCCAAGACTGCTGCTTAATCCAATGAAGGCAATTTCCGAGGATAATTGCGAACATGTTTTAATGCATATGCATGAAAAAGGATTTTTTTCCGAGAGACCGACTTTACATGCTTATGTAATTGATTGAGGCGCTGACCCGCTATTCAAAATGTTATTTGAGAACCATCAGAATGCGTAAACTTGCAAATTGCCCAGCTTGTATCTGAATTAATACCTCATTCATCATCATTATGGGTTGATAAGTTAATTTAACCATTTCATTCTGCCTTAATGAGCTATAGTTAAATTAATGCCACATAATATATGAAAGTAACATTTAAATAGAAGCACTGGGCTGAGACAAACAGAGGCTGCTGCTATTTGGGCTGAAATAACGTGACATAAATCTTTTCTTCATTACAGGAGCCAGTCTGTTCTACCAGCAGTTATGAAGTATTTATTCATTCACTTTCTTTTCCGAAGTTGCTTTGCCAAATAGCATAGGTAAATTATGTGTGCTTGTAAATAATGCCTTGGGATGTCTTTATTAAAGTAAAAAGATGAACATATCTCTATACAGATATCCATAAAAAGGGGTAGCCAGTCATATATTGGCAAACCCTAGAATAAGATCCCAGGGTTTTTAATGCATCTTGTATGTAAGCTTTGACCAGTCAAAGAAGCTAAGGTGCCATTTTATGCCAAGGTGGAATGTCTTTTGCAAGTGGGTTCTAGGGAATGTTCCAAGGTGTCTTTTAACGTTTTGCTCAGAAGGTTTCAGCTATAGTTCCAAACGAGATTGGCATTTCTCTCCCCTCCCCTTCTTTCGTATCAAATTGAAGTCCCTCGTCAGCTTGTACATTTCGCCCATCAAGAATACAGTATCCCTAAAGTGCACGCAGTTCTGGTGCGGATCACGTTTGGAGTCCCTCCTCGAGATGTGTGGCGTTCTCACGATGGCCTCACTCTGAACACACATCATTGTTCAACAGGGCGAAAAGCAGGGTCCTGATTAGTATAAGATCGAAGAGGGATTGGGGCCATTGGAAACCTGATTTTAAACACCATAGGGCTTCGAGGTGTTTGTTTAATCCAGAACCATTGCG